>NW_007205405.1:44013-91317 GCF_000164805.1 Carlito syrichta | reverse complement strand
GGGGGAGCAGGGGGATGGGATTAACAGTAGCAAATATCTGTCTGGGGATTGGAAAACACCTCTTATCAACAGGGTGCCTGAATGAAACATAATTGTACACCTAACCCTTAACTGTACCCCACAAAGCCATAATAAAAAATATTGATTAATAAAAAAAAGAAAAAGAAAAAGAACAGTAATATTAACCAAAGACTGTTTAAAGGAGACTATACTGGTAAAAGCAGAAAATAATAAAATAGAAAATTACATAAAATAAAAAAAATTAAACCAGTCAAATGTTTTTAAAAATACAATAATAAATTTAACAAAATATTTTGGCAAAATGTTCAAGAAAAAAGAAGAAAGAAAAATTAGCAATATTAAGATAAAAAATACCGACATTGTAGGAATTAAAACATATTATTTTTAAAATTGTATTCCATTAAATTTGACAACTTAAATAAAATAAAATATTTAATAGAAAACACAACTTATTGCCACATCTTTAAAATTAAAATTAACATTAAAAATATAAGAAATAAAGTGAGGACCAATGGAGGCCCAAACTTCACCTGTACAATGGTCACTTATGTACCTAACCCTAAATTGTACATCACATCTTTAAAATAAAAATTTTTAAAAAAGAAAACACAGCTTATTGACACCGAATCATGAAGAAATGGGAAAAGAAGAAGTTATGAATATTAGCATTATTGAAGCTTTAGTTTAATATCTTTCCACCAAACTAAACAAACAAAAACCCAGGCCTAGATCATTTTCAGATCAACTCCAGCAAATATTCAAGATACAAATAATTCCATACTTACACGAATTCATCCATAAGAAATAAAAATTAGAAAATTCAAATAGCTTTGTTACATGGCCCGAAGAAGAACTACGAGAGGAAGACCATGACC
The DNA here is from genome assembly GCF_000164805.1 of Carlito syrichta. Lineage (NCBI taxonomy): Eukaryota > Metazoa > Chordata > Mammalia > Primates > Tarsiidae > Carlito > Carlito syrichta. The sequence goes on along the minus strand of NW_007205405.1, from coordinate 90,421 downwards.
AAACTATGGATATATTTCTGCATGTATGTTTGTATGTATAGAGACGAACAGAGGTAGAATTTTATTTTTGTTATAGGGATCTGTTTCATCACAATAGAAATAACATTGGATTGTATTGAAATCTTAAGAAAAAATTTACTTTATATATTATTTTTCTATAAAATGGCATTTTTGTCAAATGAATATTTTGTATCAGTTTTATTGTTGTCGTGTAACAAATTCATAAATAAAATGCAGATTGAAATGAATGTAAATATATATTAAACAATCAGAGATTTTATAAAGCATTAAATCAGGGATTTTTTAAAATTCATGATGAATGAATTAGTAAAATAATACATTTGACTCTCAATCCGAGGAAAAATCAAAATTTATAAGCTCAGCACATATTTTATTTTTGGAAAGTCTGCCAAAAAAATGCTTGAAATTATTTTATAAACATTATAAACTCATCTCTACAGTTCTTGTACTTTTAAGAAAACATGTATACACTAACATATACATAGTGATAAACATTCTATTTCTCAAATTTGTGTGTGTGTGTGTGTGTTGTTCACTGCTTTACCTTGGTTTACATAGACTCTATGTGTTGAAATAAAGTACATTCATTCAATTTTTTTCTTTGAGTCACAGACTCACTCTGTTTTCCAGGCTGGATTGCAGTAGCAGGATCTGGACTCACCTCATACTCAGTCTCAATCTCGTAGGCTCTGGTGACCCTCAGCCTCAGCCTTCCAAGTAACTGGCACTACAGGCACATGCTACCATGCCTGGCTAATTTTTTTTTATTTTTTGTAGAGACGGGGTCTCACCATATTGCCTAGGCTGCTCTTGAACTCCTGGGTCCATGCAAACCACCCACTTCACCACACTTCATCCCAAAGTGCTGGAATTACAGGCATGAGCCACTGCGACTGGTCAGATTTATCCAATTTTATAGTGTAGCTATAATTGGAAATAACTTTTGATAGAGTAAGCGAGAAATGCAAATTAACAGAGGATATGGTTTCAAAAATAAATATAGAGTTGACCCTTGAGCAACAAAAATTTAAGCTGCAGCAGTCTACTTAGACACAATTTTCTTCTGCCTCTGCCACTCCTGAAATAGCAAAATCACCTTTTCCTCTTTTTCTCAACCTACTCAATGTGAAAATGATGAGAATGAAGATCTTTATGATGATTCACTTTCACAAATAAATGGTAAATATATTGTCTTTTTCTGACAATTTTTAATATTTTCCTTTTTCTACCTAACTTTATAGTAAGAATTCAGTCTATAACATACAGAATATATGTTAATTGACTATTTATGTTATTGGTAATGCTTCCAACTAACAGTAGGTTAGTAGTAGTCATAGTAAATTTTTTGAGAATCAAAAATGAGACTTACAACACCCCTAACACCACTGTCCACCATCTCCCTTGCTCATCCAAGTTCAAGGATCAGTTGTATTTGCAAGTCATTATGTATCATTTAAATATGTAAAAATACCTATTATAGTATCAGAATTTTCAAGAAGAAACTTGTTAAATTTTGTACTGAGAATAAATATATTTTAGCATTTATCTTAAAATTTAATTCACTTCAATTTTTTGTCAATAATAAATAGAAGCCGGGCTCGGTGGCTCAGCCTGTAATCCCGCACCTTTGGGATGTTGAGGTGAGTAGATTGCCTGAGCCCGCAGGTTCGAGACCCGCCTGGGCAACTTGGCGGGACCTCATCTCTACAATAAATCAAAAATTTAGCTGGGCATGGTAGTGCATGCCTGTAGTTCCAGCTACTTGGAAGGCCGAGGCGGAAGGATCGCTGGAGCCCAGCAGGTCGAGGCTGCAGTGGCCGGGAGCAGCCACTGCACTCCAGTCTGGGTGACAGAGTGAGACTCCAACTCAAAATAATAATAATAATAATAATAATAATAATAAATAGGTCTGAGTGTACTATTTTTAAAATAGTGACGTAGGAGCAACTGCTGTTTCTGTTAATGTTTTTATCATATTAGTGTGATTAGAAACTGACACAAATTATAAAAATTGAACTAATCTGAGGACTAAGTTCATTTAAAATTTAAAAGCATATTTTAGGTTAAAATTCTACTGCATCCTAATACATATAACTGCATACATGAAAACTCACTAATTCCTAAAAATTAAAATATATAAGTAAACAACTAAACCTTCAGCTAAAAAATAAAGGTTTTGATTTTTATGGTCTCATTTTGTTGCATGTTTCTTTCAATTTACTACATATAATTGCTACCTATCATTTTAAATGTTAACATTTGTCTCATGTTTACCATGATACAAAATATTTCCTTATATCATCTTCCCTGGATGCTCAAGTCTCTGAAAATGGCATACAATTTGTATATAACCTATGCACATTCTGCATACTTTAAATTATCTCTAGATTACTTATAATACCTTATACAATGTAAATGCTATGTATAGTTGGTATACTGTATTGTTTAGGGAATAATTACAAAAACAAAAAATTCTGTACATATTCAATACGGATGCAACCATCCATTCTTTTCTTTTTTCTGAATATTTTTGATCCATAGATGGTCTAATCTGATATGTGGAACCCAAGGATACAAAGAGTTGACTGTATTACATTTTTTTCCACTGAGCCCATTCCTGCCTCAATGCTCTTCAGTCCGCGTCTCAGCTCTGGCAAAGCAAGAATAAAGCAACCAGTAACTACTCCATGGAGCCAATCAGAGTCAGAATCAGCATCTCACAAAGAGAACTTACTTGTTAACTTTGTGACCTTTCCAGGTACTTCAAGAATTCCTGTTGAATCTATTTTGCCCTTAGCTAATTAGGATCTGATTACAGGGAACACTAAGGACTAAAGAGACCATTCAGGACTTTAAGAAGGCCTATCCGAAATCTAGGATGACTTTGTCAGCTGTAATTCCCCAGCTAAAGCTACTTTGGTCTCAATTTGTATTCTAAGTATCATTAATGCAACCTTGAAAATTTAAAACTAGCTAGAACTGCTGAGTACCTACCTTGCTCTCAACATCTTCTTCAAAACATGGTCATGATTGAGATTCCTCAGAATAGAATGCTTTCTAAAACAGTTGTCTCCAAGTTTTTGGATTGCACATATAAAAACACTCTCCCCAAAACAAATTAATGAGTCAATATAATAAAGCAGTCAACGTTTTGTTACATTAAGATAGTCAAACAAAGAGAAATTAATCAAGCGGCAAAACTTAGCACTCTTGCTTCATAAAATAAATGATACTTTAACATAAAAGGGAGAGTGATATCATCTCAGAATACTGAACAACTGGAAGATTTGTATTATCCCATATAAATACTCATTTTGTTAAGAGCTTGTAAAAATTCATTATCGGTCTACAGATACATTTGACATGAAAACATTGAATCTCTCAGGTAAGATAAATATAAACAGTAATCACTCAAGGGAAGCAGCTTTTACAATTTTCACTAATACATGCTATTCTCCTGACTTCCTCTCTTCTGTAGCCCTCATCTTGTTTTGTTACAATTAAAAGACTGAAAATCACATTGATTTCAACTCCGGTATTCATCGCTCTCATTTCTATCTCTACATAGTTTAATGGGATAGTTATATAAATGAAGAAGTCCCTTCATTGAAACATTTCATTCAATGCTTAGAGATCAGCCAAGTAGACAATCCATAAAATTAATTCAATTAAGTAACTGTTTACAAGTTTTGTTTATGTTTATATAAGGATATGTTCTTAAGGGCCACTCTTAAGTCACTGGCAAATATGATCCTTTGAAATCAGCTAGTCTGTTTTGTGAAACTGGTGATTATCAAAAAGCCAAAATAGCACTGCAACCCAGTTTCTTGGGATCTATACTACACAAGCCAAAAAGCTCAGAGACATACTGAAACTTCATAAACTGGAAAGCAACAACATAGTTTACATAGAGCTATAGGGACAATAATATGACACTGCCACCTTCAAACAATGTTTGTTTTCTTATCTAATACATTGTATACCACAAAAATAACTACAAAAACCTAATACATTGTGCCCTCAAATCTGAAAAACAATGATCTAAAAAGACTTACTTATATAATGTTTATTTATTGATTAGATGCTATAGCTATGGCCTCAAGACTATATCAAAAATGCAGCAACAAAATATTTATTAACATCATTAGTAAAGGTCAGATAAAATATATGTGTAAGATATATGTGTTTCAGTAAGATATATGTGTTTGAAGCAAACAAATTTGGAATTCCAAGTCAAAGCATATGTAATTATATTAGAGATGAGCAAAATACTTAAATAAGTAAAAAGATAAAATATTATAATAAATTTACAAAAATATTCTCCCAACCACTGGTAGCCAAGATATCTTTTTAATAAGGCATAAAATATGAAAGTCAAAAAAGAACAGACAAGCAAATATAACTACATATGAACGAAGTACATATGTGAACGTATGTATGCATACACACAGTCAAAGACACCATAAATGAAGTCAGACTTAATGCCATAGAATGGAGGGAGAGTTTTGCAACACATATAAACCAAAAGAAACTATATTGTTAATGTATAAAGGGATCCTGCCCATTAATAAGGAAAGGACATCCTAATAGGAAAAATAAAAAACATACTGAACAGATAGTTTACAGAGAAGAGTGAAAATCTCCAATAAACTATGGAGACTAGATATGCAAACTCTCTAGTATTCAGTAAAATGCTAATTAAAACAGCAACAAATATCATTTTGCCCATCATATTGAAAAAGTTTTAAAAAAGAGTTAGTGTTGGCAAATCAAAATACAACAGATACTGGCATGGGTGAGGAGAAAAGAGAACACTTCTACACCGTTGGTGGTAGTGCAAATTAGTCCAACCTCTATGGAAAACAATGTAGCAATTTCTAAAAATTGACCTTCTATATGACCCAGCAATCCCTCTCCTGGGAATATACCTGGAGGAACTTAAATCAGTCTACAAAAAAGATACCTGCATAGCCATGTGTACTGCCACACTATTCACAATAGCAAAAATAAGGAACCAACTCTGTTGCCCACCAATAGAGGACTGGAGAAAGAAAATGTGGTACATATATATGTTGGAGTCTTATGCAGCTATAAAAAAGGGCAAAATTACAGACTCTGCAGCAAACTGGATGGATTTAGAATCCATCATACTTAGTAATCTATCACAGAAACAAAGAACTGTATACCACATGTTCTCACTCATAAGTGGGTTCTGAACTTTATCACAATGCTACAAGGGAGGGATCAGCAGTAGTGGGACACTGCCTGGTGAGGGAGGGAGAGGGGAAGGCATGTGTCATAACAAAGGGTACCTGATCCTAAACCAGGGAAAGTGAGTTAGAAGTTCAAATTTCACCTACACATAGATTACTCATGTACCTAATCCTGCCTTGTAGCCTATATCTTAATAATAAAATAATGAGAAAAAATAAATAAAATTGTAAAAGCATTAACATACAGTGTTGATGAGGATACTGGGAATTGGGCACTTTTATACATTGCTTGGAAAATGTGAGGTACTATAGTTATGGTAAAAAAAAAAAATATACCAACATAGGCCTGGTGTGATGGCTCGTGTATATAATCCCAGCACTTTGAGAGGCCGAGGGAGAGGATTGCTTGAGACCAGGCATTTGAGGCCAGACTGGGAAACATAGTAAGAACTTGCCTTTACAAAAAATTTAACCAAGTGTTATGGCCCAGCTACTAGGGAGGCTGAGGCAGAAGTGTCATCTAAGCCCAGAAGGTCGAGGCAGTGGTAAGTCTTGATCATGCCACTGCACTCCAGCTTGGGCAACAGAGTGAGATTCTTACTCAAAACGCAACAACAACAACAACAGAAAAGAATATTAATGCACGTCTTTAAAATGTAATTCGAATCAAAATAAAATTGAAACATTTAAAATAATAAATAACAGTAACTTATTTCAATGATCTGAAGAGTAGATTAGTAGAGTAGTTACCAACTGATGATAGCAATTAATTACTAAAGTAACTGGTATTTTAACAACCTATAGAAATGGAAACCCACATATTCTGTAGGACGATGTAAATGGGAAATAAAATCATAATCCAAAGATTACTCAATATCTAAATCTTGAGCTATTTAAAGCAGTTGAAGTATCAAATATTTAAATGAGCTAATTTTTGCCTCTGTAATACCCATTTTCCCATGTGTCCCTGAATAACAAACTCTCCCTTTTGAATATTCTCATACATTCAATCATGTTGTAGCCTAGTGTTGCCATGGTAAGAAACATTTTGCTTCCTTTGGGTAATTTTATATCTACAAACATTGATTAGGCATTTATCTCACAATTTTGCTGCATAAAAGGCCACCTTATACACTTCATTTCCAAGTTCTTAGAGGCATTTTGTCACAGTTCTCTAAATTTTAACAATAGGTTCTATTGCTACTCTTTAGAGAACACGTTTAACACATGCACCCATATTTTTTAGATTTATTGCTGAATCATGCCAGTCTTATTCAGACACATTCAGCATGTGTATTTTCTAACTGTGAAAAATAAAACATTATTTACAAAGAAGAATTGTCATAATGCAGTAATATTTTACTAGTACTCACAGAATATACAAAAAGTGATTCACAACATTGCATTCAAAATACTTGTACTGTTCCCTTGACTCATTAAATCTAGGCTATAGAAATGTCAGCAAAATATCCATTTTCAAAGACATAAAACAGAGTCTCTAAATGAGGATGGAAACTATTATCTGAAAATGTGGCTCTATACTTAGAGAAAATAAAAACATAATTATTTTATCCTTCTACCTTAAATATTTAGCAAGATGTAGAGTTAAACATTTCTTTGCTCTAAAACTGTCAAATACAGTAAAAATGACATGAAATATTTCACATTCTAAGATGAACCGCTAACAGAACAAATAGAAGGTTGTCTTTGGATGCTTACTGTTACCAATGGGGTTTGGTAGACTTCCCTACCTCATAGTACAAGTAGAGGATCACTACCTCTCTCTTAGCTTCTTTTCCTTCTATATCAAGGGTCCCAAGCCCCCAGGTACGGGTCTTTAGCCTGTTAGGGCCTGAGCCCCACAGCAGGAGGTGTGGGGAGCAAGGAGCAAAGCTTCATCTGTATTTACAGCTACTCCCATTGCTGGCATTACCACCTAAGCTCCACCTCCTGTTAGATCCACAGCAGCATTAGATTCTTATAGGAGCATGAATTGTAAACTGCATATGAGGCATCTAGGTTATGTGCTCCTTATGAGAATCTAATGCCTGATGATCTGAGGTAGAGCTGAGGCAGTGATGCTAGTGCTGGGGAGTGGCTGTAGATACAGATTAACATTAGCGGTGAGGTTTGACTTCACAGAGACCATAATAAATCAATTGCTTATAGACTCATATCAAAACCCTATTAGTGAGTGGTAAGTGAATTGGTGTACTGGTGGCAGGCTTTAAGTCAGAATCTGACACTTATTTAAATCCATGCATGGCCTGCCCATTATTTTATTTACCACTTCCCACTGTGCCTCTTTCCTGTACTGCACACTTGTCTCAGTCAGAGTTTTTGTAAGCTCACAAGTTAACCCTTTCCAAAATGAGTAAAAAACAAATGTCACTAGAAACCTTCTTTGAAGCATTATGGTTAGTTGTACAATTACTTCATTATATTGTACAATTACTTCATTATATTATAATGTAATAATAATAGAAATAAAATACACAATAAATGCAATGCGCTTGAATCATTCTGAAGCCATACTCCTGCCAGTCCCTTGTCTGGAAAATTGTCTTCCACAGAAGTGGTCCCTGATGCCAAAAAGATTGGGGATCACTGCTATATGGAATGGAAAGGCAAAGCCAATGCATTGCCTTTTAAATTTAGAGTTCAAGACTCTAATTTAGCCATCATCTCCCTCTTAATTCTAATCATGTAGATTAGGCAGATAGGGCCTGAAGGTTGAAGGTAGATGGGTTTCCCAGCTGTCTGTTATATTTTAGGGGATGCTGCTATAGTTCCTGGCAGCTCTCTTAAATACATTTTAGTCCTCAATTTTAGAACCCAGTTGTCAATTTGGGACTATTAGGGCAAGTCCTACTCCCATCTAAAACACTGTGTTAGTCTAATTATTCAAACCAAAATGTCCATTACTGCACAAAACAATGATGTCATGTCACCAAATAGATGATTGGGAGACTGAACATGACTTGTCCTTTCCATTCAAAATATTCAACACATAACTGAATTGGTGATCATATTTTCTGAACAATGCCACAAAATGTTATTTTCAGTTAGAGTATTGTCTTAACAAAGGTGAATATGTAAGTTACAATGTATTAGAAAAATTTAACCCTTTTTGCTCTAGAATTTGGCACCCATGTGCACAAGAATATCTGCCATTCTTGGAGCACCTCTTGGGAAAAGGCAGCAGAGATCAGCTGCCCCTCAGCACCTGGCATGTGGCCTGACCTTATCATCTGTGGCAACAAGCTAGGAACTGGCAAGTGGAGACTGTGGAGAAAGCAAGGGGAGGAAATCTGGAGCTGAGCCCTGCCAGAGGAGAAGACATGGGCTGATGTCATTTTCTTTGTCCTGGATCCTGGGCAGAGACCTGCTTAACATACCCAATACTGAGCATCCTGCATGCTGAGATTCAGAAGTAATCTCTGCATAGCCTTTGGGATCAATCATTGTTGGCCTAGAGGGTATATTTTAGGTGCACAATACCAGAGAGAAAGCACCAGCTTGGAAACTTCCCACCCCCAACAGTGAGTGATTCACAGATGCATGCAATTGGAGTGGGAGATCTAGGAGATGATGAGTGTGGGGGTATACATATGTTCGCACCACATGGACCCCACTCAGGAAATACTGCAATCTGCAGGTTACTTCTGAACTATAACTTCCCCCATCACACCTTAATCAAATCTCAAAACTGCAAAAAGACAGCACGCCTCCCCACACACACACACCCAAAGCCTGGCTTCAAATTTGAAAAAATCCAGAGACTCCACCTAAGGAAGAATAGAGTGCTGAGCAAACTGAAGTGAAAGTTATCTCCTCTCCTACTGAGCAATGGAATTAAAGAGGAATAAAAGGGGGATGGATCCATCACAAATGAAGGAGAAACATTGGAAGAACAAAGTATGGAAGAACACACCCTGGAAAGACAGTGCCAGAGAATACAGACTTCAAAATGCAAACAATGAGGAGCCCCCAGAATGACTGGTCTCAAATCACAAATCTAGATTTCAAGGTATTAATGGAGAGGATGAATAAAAATGAAGAAAAGCAAGAAGAAAGAATGAAAGAGTTGATAACTGAGATGACAGCAATAAAGAATACAGTGAACAAAATAAATAACAAGCTGACATGCATGGAAAGCAAAATTAGCCAAACAGAATAAAGAATCTCGAGCTTGAAGACTGAAATATGGAACTAATCCAAACTGTTAAAAACATAGAAAGGAAACTTAAAAAGATGGAAAAAAGTCTCCAAGAGATGAATGATTATACTAAGAAGTCAAACTTATGCCTAATCAGCATTCCTGAGGCAGAAAGAGAGACAGAGAACACCTTGGAAAAAAAACATCCCATGGGGTTATCCAAGACTATGTCCCTTATCTCATCAGAGATATGACCATGCAAACACAGATTCAGAGTACCCAGTGCAAGGCATCAAATGAGAATACCAACTCCCAGACACATAGCAATTTCATTATGCAAAGTAGGTATAAGAGAAAAAAATCCTTAAGGTAGCAACAGAGAAAGGTCAGACTACCTACCAGAGAAGAACAATTAGAATAGCAGCAGACTTATCTACAGATACACTACAAGCTAGAAGAGACTGGACTCCAATCTTCAATGTTCTCAAAGATAAGCAATTTCAACCAAGAATTTCCTACCCAACTAAGTTCAGCTTCATTAGTGACAGAGAATTAAAATCCTTCCCAGACATCCAATTCCTAAGAGATTATTCTGCTTCCAGACCAACTCTAGCAGGAGACATTTAAGAAGCACAGAAGAAAGAAAAGAAAAGAATGACACACACTTCCCAAGAGAACAGGAAAACAGAATCATCAGAGAATACATCATGACTGAAAGCATAAAAACACACATACATTAACCCAAAAACTAAAAGAAAGCAAACAAACAAAAAAATTCATAAGAGCCCCATGACAGGGATAAACTCTCACATCTCAATAGTCAGCCTGAACATGAATGAACTAAATGCACCACTGAAAAGACACAGAATGGCAAACTGTATAGAAAAGCAAGACCCAACATTATGCTAACTCCAGGAAACATATCTCACTACAAAGAGCACCCACAGGTTCAAAGTTAAAGGACAGAAAAACAACTTTCAGGCAAATGGAAAACAAAAGAACGGAGGGGTTACAACTTTAATACCACACAAAACAATCTACAAGCTATCAAGAATTTAAAAAGATACAGAAGGACATGACATAATGAAAAAAGGTTCAATCCATCAACAAGAAATATCCATCCTAAATATATATGCACCCAACACAGGATCACCTGGATTTATAAAACAACTACTAAGTAAACTAAAAAATGATATTGACTCTAATACTATAATAGCTGGGGACTTAAATCCTCCACTAACAATCCTAGATAAATCATTGAGGAAAAAATTTAATAAGGAGATCTACAACCTTAGCTTGATGTTTTACCAAATAGACTTAATAGATACTTACAGAACAGTCCACCCAACAACCACGAAATATACATTCTATTTATTACCACATGAAATACTCCAAGATCGAACATATCTTCAGTCATAAATCAAGCATAAGCAACTTCCATAAGATTGAAATACTGCCATGCACCTTCTCAGATCACAGTGAAATAAAAATAAATACCATCAGCAAAATCCCCCCAAAACAGACATGGACAATAAACAGCACAATGCTGAACAATTCCTGGGTCAACATAGAAATCAAAATAGCAATTACAAGAGTCTTAGAAACAAATGAAAACAGCAACATATCTTATCAAAACCACTGGGATGCCACAAAATTAGTAATCAGAGGAGAATTCATATCTTCACGAACAAACATCAAGAAAATAGAAAGATTTACAAGTTAACAGCCTAACAACCACCTAAAGGAGCTAGAAAGACAAGCCCACGAAAACCCTAACTTCAGCAGAAGAATCCAGATCACCAAAGTAAAAGCCCAAATTTAGGACATGGAAGACAAAAATATCATAGAAAAAAAAAAAAAAAGAAAGATAAAGCTTGCTATTTGAAAGAATAAACAAGATTGATGGACCCCTAGCCAAAATGACCAAGAAAAAGAGAAAAATATGCCTGAATAAACAAAATCAGAAGTGCAAAATATCAAGTCACAACCAACTCTGAAGAAATACAAAAGATTATCAGAGATTACTATGCACACCTGTATAGAAACAAACTTGAAAATCTAAATGAAATGGAAGACTTTCTGACATCACACAACCTCCTGAGGTTGAAACAAGAAGAAATAGACACCCTAAAAAGACCACTAACAACCCAGGAAATTGACTCCACCATAAAAAATTTTTTTAAAAACTACCTACAAAATAAAACCCTGGACCAGATGGCTTTCCAGTGGAAACATACCAAGAGAAACTGATACAAATCCTATTGAAAGTATTTCACTCACTCGAGAAAGACAGAACTCTCCCCAAATCATTTTATGAAGCTAAAATCACACTAATACCAAAACCAGGCAAAGACCCAACAAAGAAAGAGAACTACAGGCCAATATATCTGATGAACATAGATGCAAAAATTCTCAGCAAGATCCTAGCAAACTGAATGCAACAACGCGTCTCAAAAATCATCCAGCATGACCAAGTAGTTGTCATCCCCAGGATGCAGGGCTGGTTTAAAATCCACAAGACCATAAATGTAATTAAATACATCAACAGATATAAAAACAAGAACCACATGATTATATCATTAGATGCAGAAAAGGCTCTCAACAAAATGCGGCATCCATTCTTGATAAAAACTCTTGAACACCTAGCTATGGAGGGAGAATACCTCAAAATAATAAGAGCCACCTATGATAAACTCACGTCAACATATTACTAAATATACAGAAATTGGAAGAATTTTCCCTGAAAACTGGAACAAAACAAGGTTGCCCACTCTCACCCCTCCTGCTCAACATAGTGTTGCAAGTCCTAGGTAGAGCAATAAGACAAGAGAAGGATATCAGGGGTTTCCAAATTAGAAAACAGGAAGTTAAACTATGCCTTTTCACAGATGATATGATCCTATGCTTGGAAAACCCAAGAGAATCTGTCAAAAACCTCCTTGTACTGATAAAGTATTTTGGCAAAGTCTCAGAATATAAAATCATTGTGCAAAAGACATTCACATTTTTATATACCAAAAGCAGACAGAGAACCAAAAAAAAGTACAATCTCATTCACAATAGCCACACACACACACAAATATCTTGGAATCTTTCTAACCAGAGAAGTAAAAGACCTTTACAATGAGAACTATAAAACGCTACTCAAAGAAATCAAAGAAGACACAAACAAATGAAAAAACATTCCATGCTCATGGATTGGGAGAATCAACATTGTTAAGATGTCCATCCTACAAAAGACAGTTTACAGATTCAACACAATATCCATTACATTACCATTTTCATTTTTCTCAGACCTGGAAACAACAATACAGAAATTCATATGGAAACATAAAAGAACACAAATAGCCAAAACAATCCTTAGCAAAAGAAACAAAGTGGGAGATACCACTCTCCCATACTTTAAGCTTTATTACAAGGCTACAATAATCAAAACAGCCTGGTAATGGTACAAGAACAAGCATGTAGACCAATGGGAACAGAATAGAGATTCTGGAAGCAAGACAATTTCTCAACCAACTCATCTTTGACAAAGCTTCCACCAACAACCCCTAGGGAGAGGAGAACCTATTCAGGAAATGGTGTGGGCTGACCACATGCAGAAGAAACAGGAACCCTACCTGTCACCATATACAAATATCAACTCCAAAGAGATCAATGACCTAAATGTAAAACTTCAAACTATAAGAATCTTACAAAATGCAGGAGCCACCCTTAGGGAAATTGGAATAGGCAACCAATTCCTGATCAAAAACCAGATGTCCATGCCATTAAAGATAAGATAAACAAGTGGGGCCTCATCAAACTGAAAAGTTTCTGGAAAGCAAAAGAAACAATAGAGAGAGTGGGGAGACAGTCCACAGAATGGGAAAAAATATATTTACCAACTGTATATCTGACAAAAGCCTAACATCCAAGATCTACAAGGAACTCAAATGTGCTGAAATGAAAAAACAACAAAAAAACTGTCCTATCAAAAATTGGGCAAAAGACATGAATAGACACTTCTCAATAAAAAGATACATGAGCAGCCAAAAGATACATGAAGAAATAGCCTCATTTGTCATCAGAGAAATGCAAATCAAAACCACATTGAGATACCACCTAACTGCCGTAAGAATGGCCAAAATGAACAAAACAAACAACAACAACAACAACAACAAAAACAGATGCTGGCAAGGATGCAGAGAAAAGAGAACACTTCTACACTGTTGGTGGGAATGAAAGCTAATTGAGCCTCTGTTGAAAACAGTGTGGTGATCTCTAAAAGAAATAGAAATTGACTTTCTATACAACGCAGCAATCCCCTCTTTGGTAATATACCCTGGAGAAACTTAAATATTTCTACAAAAATGGCATCTGTTCACATGTGTTTATTGCAGCACTATTTACAATAACAAAAACATGGAACAAACTGTGCTGCTCATTGAAACTGAACTGGATAAAAGAATGTGGTATATATGTGTGTGTGTGTGTGTGTGTGTGTGTGTGTGTGTGTGTGTGTGTGTGTGTGTATGATGCAATATTATGGAGATACAAAGAAGAACAAAATTATGAACTTTGCAGCAATTTGAATGAATTTGGAATCTATCATCCCCAGTGATCGATCAGAGAAACAAAGAACTGAGTACCACATGTTCTTACTCATAAGGGGACCCTGAATACCTATAATAATACTACAAGAAAGGAATTGGCAGTAGTGGAACACAGCCAGGTGGGCACATAATATCAGTAAGGATGCCTGATCATAATCTAGGAGAAGTGAGGTCTAATGTACCTAAACCTGTATCTAAACCACTTATGTACCCAATCCTGACTGGTACCTCACAATTTTAATTTAAAAAAAGAAAAAATTAAGCAATGTTATGAATTCATTACCCTAAAATAAATTTTAAGTGGTTGTATACATTAATTTATAATGTGAGAATATTGAAGAAATGGAAATAAGATGCCACAGAACCTGGTTTACTGGTAAAACAATAGTTCAACAGATTGTATAGGCTAGTGAAGATAAGTTGTTGCCTAAGTAGTATGAAGAGACACAAATATCGCTATAGATATACTTATGTACAGATGCTGTTTTACTTATGATGGGGTTATGTCCCAATAAACCCATCCTAAGTTGAAAATATTGTAAGTCAAAAGTGTATTTTTGATTTAAGATTATTTTTTATGTGAATGGAATTATTGGGATGTAACCCCATTGTAAGGCAAAAAACATACTGAGTGCATATAGTTTTCACACCATGAAATGTTAAAAAATCATTAAGTTCAACAGTTATAAATTTGGACCATTTATATATCCATATTATAACACTTCAGACATGAAAATCAAAGTTCATAAGCTGTACTGCTAGAAGTTCCTTTTAGGCAGCCCACAGTACATGCTACTGTAAGTACAAGATATCACCATCAGTCTCTTGAGCTGCATGAACCTAATATTCCCCATTTCTATCCTGTGAAAATATGTGCTAGAGAGAAGCAGCTAATCCACATAAGAAATCAACAGGGAAAACCCATGAGAATGAGACAGTGAATAGGAGCTGACACTGATAGTTCATGTTGCAGAGAGGCCAGATAAATCCTTATGATGTATTTACAAGCTGAACTTATGGAGAAACACAAGTCGTAAATAAGACAAACTATGGTGCAAGAAAAACATATACAGATCAAATTTCCATCATGATCACCCAATTTCTTATCTAATGTCTGCCACAAAGTAATCTTTTCTAATTAATCTCATATCCTGTTTAAGACCCACAGTAGACTCTCAGTTATAACTTATAATAAGGTCTCTGCTTGGCTGTCATTCCAAGTAATATCACAGAGTTGGTGAAATTTTAAAGATTGGCAAGAAAGATGATTCTATTTTGGCTCAAGACTACTGTGTTAATTTTAGGTGTCAATTCAAGTGTATTAAGGAATTCTTAAACAACTAGTAAAACATTTTTCTAGGTTTGTTTGTGAGGGTGTTTCCAGAAGAGACTGGCATATGAGTTGCTGGACTGAATAGGGAAGATTCAGCCACAATGTGGGTAGGCACCATATAATCAGAAAGGATCCCAGGTAGAACAAAAGACAGAGGAAAGACAAATTATTTCTCTCTTTTTTACTGGAGCTGAGACACTTTTATATTCTTTCCTGACTGGAATATCAGAACTCCATGCTCTCCAGCCTTTGGACTCAGGAACTTGTACAAGTGGCCTTCTTGCTTTCTTAGGCCTTCAGGTTCAAACTGAGGTTCTAGGTTTCAGATGCTGCGATTCTTGGACTAACCAAATATACTCATCACCCACCACATGAAGAAATGCTGATTTGCACAGTCACAAACTTTGAATTTCATTTTAACTGCGCCATGGCCAGTCACAGCAAAGTGGTTTTTGTGCACATTAGTGGGTTCCTCCATGATGTTTGTCAGGTATTTCCACCTGTGTGATTGGGATCCCTGTCTAAGTTATGAACAGCCAGTTACGAACAACATCTTATTTTCCTTATGTACTCTACCCAGTGTGCTGGCACAATGCTTGCATACACAGTCAGTGTTCGTGTATGTTATTCTGTAACAGGATTGACACCACTTCATACTCAAACCAGAAATCTGAATGTCCGCCTCGTTCTATATTAAGGGCTTAGGAACATAAAATGAACTTTGAGAAAGCAAAATAAATATCTTTGTATTTCCGTATCTAGTCCCCATTCCTAAAAAAAAGTAACCCCAGCACACCAATAGATCTAATCCAACATTGAATGGAAACACTCATCTATTACGTGAGTGGTAGTATGAGTTTTGGGGGGAAGGACAAGCTGATCCTGCCACAAGAAAGAGGAATGAGCACAGGACAAAAGCAAAATATTCTGAAAGCAACTCAAATTTCTTTCTTTCTTTTTTTTTTTTTTTTGAGTTGGAGTCTCAGTCTGTCGCCCAGACTGGAGTGCAGTGGCCGCTCCCGGCCATGGCAGCCTCGCCCTGCTGGGCTCCGGCGATCCTTCTGCCTCAGCCTTCCGAGTAGCCGGAATTACAGGCATGTGCTACCACGCCTGGCTGAATTTTATTTATTTCTGAGCCACCGAGCCCGGCTACAACTCAAATTTCTTAATGGACCATTAGCATAAACTCAGTAAGGTTAGCTCAGGATTTGGTTGGCTGGCACTGTTTTGACCAGTGACTGGAATGAAACAGCAAAATTGATTCAGGTTTATAGTGCACCAGAGCACACTGATAGGACCTTTTACATTTATTTTTTCACTTATAACTTTTTATTTGCCCTGATGTGGACAACCATTGCAAGATTTAAAAATTCTCAGGTCTCTGATTTTTTTTTTAAAAGGTGCTTTTCTAGTGGAAAAGTAGTGTGGTGTTGAGATAGTTGCAGTGGCATAGGAGTCAACATCACTTTTATAACTTCACTAAATATAAAATTTTTATGCTTCTGTTAGGAGCGGCAGAGTGCATCTTCAATGCAAATAATAAGCTTTGGGAGGTGAGCAAGAGCAAATATCATTAAGTATTTTATTCACTGTGTTTAATCCATTATAGATGACACTTGAAAGAAAAGCATTAAGTATGATGCCATCTCACAAAAACCCTGTAATTTTAATGTATGAGACATTAGGGCATCTCATTCAGCATAACTTTGACTGCAAGCAAGGCATTAATGTTTTAATGTGCCATTTGGTTTGCCTTGTAAGCAGCCACTGAGGAACAAGAATATCTTTATGGAACTTATCAGATTGAATTCTAAAATCTGTGATGTGAGTTTGTCCACTTATCTTTGTTCTACCTTTCTATCAAAGCTGTAACTAATGGTAGCAGGGGGAAAAAAAACAATTTTTAAAGGCAGTTTTACATTGTTTGAAGAAGAGGAAGCTGTTGAGACCTTTCCATGATGAAGAAGGGGGAAGAGAACTGCAAAAGCCATAGGACATACAGGTTTATAAAGGAAAAGACTGGCACTGTTATTTTCTATAAGCAGAACGACAATATTTATTATTTTATTACATTTGATCCAGGGACTGATCAAGAGTTAAATAGCTGAGTGAAGGAGATATATAGAAAAATAGCAGTCAATATTGCTTAGTTGGTTCAGACAGAAATTGTAGGATGAATCATGATGAAGAAAATACAGTATTCTTCTTCCCTAATGTACAAGCCATAAGAAATTTAAGAATTATAATTTAGCCGGGCTCGGTGGCTCAGCCTGTAATCCTGCGCCTTTGGGAGGTTGAGGTGAGTGGATTGCCTGAGCTCGCGGGTTTGAGACCCGCCTGGGCAGGCGAGACCTCATCTCTACAATAAAAATTAAAAAATCAGTCGGGCTTGGTAGCTCGCGCCTGTAATTCCGGCTACTCGGAAGGCTGAGGTGGAAGGACCGCCGGAGCCCAGCAGGTCGAGGCTGCGGTGGCCGGGAGCTGCCACTGCACTCCAGTCTGGGCGACAGAATGAGACTCCAACTCAAAAAAAAATAAAAAGAAAAAGAATTATAACTTAACAGGCCATTTAAGTCCTAAAATTCACTCATATCACTAAGAAAGAAATAGAGAGATTATCAACTCTGTTTAAATAGAAGAATGTTTTGGAGACATTGTCCTCAAACTCATCCCTCTCATCTTGGGGAAAAAAAGACAGCTATCCTCTAAATCAAGCTATTACTACTCTTCTTCCCTTCCCAATCAAAAGCAGAACCTAGCCTGTAGTCTTGATTTCCTCAGATCACATTTATTTCTTAACCTACTTCATGTGGCTTTCATTTCTCCTTCTTAACAAAAGTACTCCCACCAAGGTCACTAACTCCTCCTACTTTGCAAACTGTAGGATGCCTCAATCCTAATGCTACTTCTATCAGCAGTGTCATTTTATATGGTTAACCCTTCTGTCCTGTGTGAACTCTTTCCTCTCCTGACTTCCACATCAAAGTACTCTGCTGGGCTTTAGTGGTTTGTTTTTGTTTTATTTGTTGGTTGGTTCTTCACTTCTATCTCCCTACACATTCATTCTTTGACTCAGTTTTAGTCTTTTTTTTACTCCAATTACGCTTTGAAACTGAGATTTCTTAGGTTTAGCTCTTCCATTCTATTTCGCGTTCTCTTTTCTGATTGTCCCTGGGTGATCGCAAATACAGACTATCCACAAGGATTCTCTTCACATATTACCAACTCACAATATTCAAAATACATTCACTGTATTTTTTCTGATACTTGTACTGCCCAGAGTTTGTTCTTTAAAGTTTCCAACTAGAAAATCAAGAATCAATCTGAAAAAAGACAATTAAAACATCAGTATATGTATCAAATATTTTATGTGGAAGCTGTGTTTTCATGTTTCTCTTTAAACTATAGAGGCATGATAGTATGTGTAATAAATAAATAATAACTTTAGATGAAGATATTTGTCATATATCCACCATTCAAGGAATAACAAGATACTGGTTAGATTCTCTAAAGAAAAGTAATGATTAGAAATATTGCTGTACTTTTGACCTGCGACTAATGTATATACGTTGAATAAAAAAGAATAGACATTTAGGGTTTAAAATAGGCACCTATTCCTTTAAAAAGAAAAACCTTCAATATCTGGTCTAAAAAAAAAAAAGGTTACTGTGTAAAGAGAAGATTGATTTCACTTCACATGACTGATTTGTATAGAGCATGAAGATTTATTATGATAAGAAGTTATTATTTCAGGAAACTAAAGATAAAATCAATACTTTGGAGATCATTAAATCTTGGCATGAATTGAGTACTGAAGGCAGGATATTTTATTGGGGCTTTGGGCATTTATATTCTATGAACTCTGGAGGTTATTTTTCTGGCACCCTTCATTTAATTTTGGTCCAAATAAAGGAAAACAAATTATCTTTTTGAATTGTCTCTGCTGAATGTTTTAACAATATGTGCTACTCTACATTTGATTATAAAGTTTTGTTTTGCTCTATAATTGTGATCAATAAAAGCAAGGCAGATGAGAAATGAAGTAATAAATGTTTATAGCCAATGTACAAATTCTAGAACAAAAAAGATTTTATCCAAATAAATCGTAAAAGAGTTTGGCAAAAGATGGAAAGTTATGGTAATTTATGTCTAAAACTAATGATTTTAATGTAAGTAAAAATGAGTTCTTTCATCTTTAAGAGCCACAGTAAATGAGAAACCAGGTCATTTCTTTCTTAGATCTTACCCTTTTCAAATGTTGTACCCAGTTCCTCATGAAAGGCTTTCAAAACACATTTCAATAAGCCAGGATCCAAGTGATTCTAAACCATTCCTGAAACATGAAAAGTATCCTCTCTCCAGGGGTTGTCTATTCTCCTTTACAGAATAAATTTCATCTTCTGGAGCATTCGGTAAACAAATAGCCACTCTCAGGTCCATCTTGTAGAGAAAACAAAAGATAGGCCAGGGTTCTTTATGGGAAATAATAAGTAAAGAAAGACTAAGTGACAAAGTTCTGTAATGACAAGCACATATGTGACTTTGGACGTATCTTCCTCCTCTCTCCCTCCCTCTCTCTGTCCTTCCCTTTTCTCTGTTCAATCTCCTCACCTCTTTCTCCTGTCTTTTTTCTCCTGCCCTTTCACCTCTCTCCATTATCCAAACGTGCCAAGATGACTTATCTTTAACTTGTAACCATCACCGTGAACGTAACATGTTCATTAGCAGCATCTTGGTTGGCAATGACACTGGCTATGTTTAAGTGGGTTTGTGTTTTCAACTTGAAAATAGAAACAGTGTTTTTAAAGTTAAAATGTTGGCAACAAAATTATACTTCAGGAACAATTTCTAGAAATACAAACACATGTGTAGAAGCAGTGTTTGAGAAATGTGGATGTGATGAGCACATGTAAAACACAAGCAATAAATGAAGTTGACTACATGAGGATGTGTAGATTCAAACAATTTAAAATTAAATCTGTATTATTAATGATGTTATCCATAATGAAATTGGGTTAGAAGAAGTCTAATAAAAAATGTACAAGGAAGGTTAAGTACTTGGTAACAGATATAATTAAAAGTTTTAAATTTAAATGAAAAGAGCAAAAATTAATGAATACTCTAGGCTACAATTAAAAGGTTCAAATGTAGATGAAAATAGCCAAAGTTGTAGAGTAAGAGGATACAGTACATATGTAAATGAACATTATTTCTCTTAGTACCAATTTGGTAGAGAAAATTAGATGAAGGGTTCACATTATTTTTTTAATCTGGGTGTTATTATATTTGAGAGGATATTATTTAAGCAAATGGCCCAAACATAATCTAATGTTTAGTCCAACTTATAACAGATGTTGAACTAAACACAATTTTTTCTTTATAGTTATGCCTAAACCTATTTTTTTATGCTGAATTAAAACATATAAATTATTAGTTATATATTAAAAATTATACAGTTTAAGAAATAAGCTGTACAATTAGCATTATATCAAGAACATTTTTTAAAATATTTTATTTTACTGTGTTTTTCCTATCACATGAACTCAAGATTTTTAAGTAAACTTAAATAACTTTAGTTCATGTCAAAGATATTGTCTTTAGAAACAGAAAGAAAAGAAGATATTTTACATGCTGATTATAATAAATTAATCTTTTTTTTTTTTTCTTTGCTGAATGACACCTGTAACAGCTTTATTTTTGAAGGTGGAATCCCCTGGGCTTGTGATGGGAAGAGCACCTTTGGCAGAGTGGCAGAGCTGTGCAAGACGTAAAAGAGGATACTTTACATACTGATCATATTAAGTTATTTTTAAATGCTGCTATGAGATTACATAATGAGATATTAAATAGGTTTACCACAAAATAATTCTTAAATGCAGCTATATGTCCTTTTATCTAACAAAAGTGAATTTACAGAAGTTAACTATAGAAGACAATATAGCTGGTTCAACATTAAAAAGTATAATTGGCCAGGCTTGGTTGCTCAGCCTGTAATCCCAGCACTTTGGGAGGCCGAGGTGAGTGGATTGCCTGAGCCCATGGGTTCGAGCCCAGACCTCATCTCTACATTAGATAAATTTTAAAAATTAGCCAGGCATGGTAGCATGTGCCTGTAGTTCCGGCTACTTGGCAACATAGATAGAAGGATTGTGAGACAGAAGGATTGCCGGAACCCAGTTGGTCAATGCTGGGGTGGCTGTGAGCATGCCACTGCACACCAGCCTGGGCAACGGAGTGAGACTACATTAGTCTATTTTAAAAATTATTTTAATTTAATTTAATTTTTTTAGTTGGAGTCTTCCAACTAAAAAAATTAAATTAAATTAAAATAATTTTAAAAATAAAAATAAAAATGTAGTTAATTGCCAGCATAAATACTATAACTAAATGATAATTTATAATCTACAATAGTCAAATGATTAAAGTCACATACTTTAAAAATAGCAATACCTCGAATTCCCAGGTTATTTCAAGAACATGGGATCTGAACTTCTGTATATGTATGTACTATAACAAAGTTTTGCATAAGGTCACCTGCATGTTGTGATACCCATAAATTTGTCATGTACAGCAGGAGAAAATTAACTTTCTTTTTTATATTCACATGTTAAAGTCTGTTCTAAAAGGGCATCTATTTTAATTTCAAATAAACATCATTTTCTTGCCTAGTGCGCATACATAAACAAGTAATTGACCTACCTGTCATAATTCATTCATTCACTCCTTTGATATAATTTTATCTTCCACCATATTTTTTGACTTTTCACCTCATATTCATTCTGCTTCTTAACTAATTTTTTTTGAGTTGGGTCTCACTTTGTTGCCAGGCTGGAGTGCAGTGGCATGATTATGGCTCATGGCAGCCTCAAACTCCTAAGCACAAGCAATCCTCCTGTCTCAGCCTCCCAAAATGCTGGGATTACAGGCATGAGCCACAGCACTTGACTTAAGCAAAATATTTTTTCTTAATATCAATAGTTTATCTAAAATACCAAAAAGAATTTTAGATCAAATTATATTCCTCTATATAAAAAATCACACTGGAATATATTTTTTCTAAGTATAAGTTATTGTTAATCATCTGAATTATTATTATTGTTTTATGTTTGCACCAAGGTAATATGAATTGTAGCATTTCATGACTTATAAGTTGGACATCATTACTAGGATTTTGTTTATTGTAAAAGCACTTTGAAGTTATATCTATATTGTCCCTCAGCTTTTCAGTTCTTTCCAAGTGATGCTTATCTAGTTGCTACACTGGATTGTTTATGTTAAAGTTCAGTTCTGGATCCATCTTCAGTAAGATGAGTATAATCTTACTTGATAGTATTGATAAATTTCCTTTATATCTTTTTTTTACTTTTTTTGTTCCTCATTCTCTAGCAAATAATAAAATGGTTTTGCAACAATACCTGTTACTAAACTATGATCAGGATGAAGGATAGTTTATAGGGATGCAGGAGATAGTTTCCATGACTTTGGCCTCATTAAACTGAGACTCTAAACAAGTTTTTTAAAAAAGCCAGGTGCGGGGAAGAGCATTGATTTTCTTGAACTCAAATTTTCCAAAGTATTTATTGTTATGCAGAGTATTAAGGTAGAGATTTTAGTAGATTGAAGTCCTTCATATCAGTACTAATTAGAGGAAAGATTTTTCTCACAAAAAGTGCTCAGCACGTCTTACTGTATGCTCAAAACCCTCCTTGGGAATCCATAAATATTTGGATTCAGTTGTAGTTGAAATCAACATTGTAAAACTCTAGACTAGGAGAACAACATCACAGGTAAGTTGCTAGATTTTGCTGATACGGTTGGCCATCTAACATTTTAAAGACAAGTGGAATAAAGTACACACAAACACACATGCAGAGACAAAACTAATGCAGACTCTGTGTGTGTGTGTGTGTGTGTGTGTGTGTGTGTGTGTTTACTGCTAGTCCTTCCCAGCTAACTCAGAAAACAGCCAAAGATGTGGTGTTCTTCTGTCTCGTGTAATCAGTGTTTTAACCATAGAGGGTCAATAGCACCGTGCTTAAGAGCTCCAGTTCCCAAGCCCAGTTTCTAGTCCTTGGGCTCACTTCTACACTTACTCTCTATGAATCTGATTACTAAAGAGATTTAATTGATACATGGCTTTTTCACTTTTACTACTTTTCTACTGGGTTGTTAAGATTCTTTTGTTTGATTCACAAAAGCTTTCCAAATATTTTTAATATAATTGAAAGTTGTTTTGAAGTATGTATATCAACCCAAAATGCTGTATCAATTTTCGTATTGCTAATACTCTTTTCCATTTTATGAGTTCTCTTTTCATTTTGTATAGTATCTCTTGTTTAATCCAGAGTTCTTTATTTTAATGCTGTTTCATGTATCAATATGTTCCTTTGTGGTTATTGCTGTTTCTAAAACTTTACTTTTCATATTTAGGTGTTTAACAAATTTGATTTTTAGGGTTTAATGTAAGATTGGCCTCTAATTATACCTTTTAAAAAATCCCAGTATTAGTTACTGAAATGTCTATCTATTTCTTACTAATTTGCAATATCAACTCAATGTTATATCAGGCATGTATTAGTTTTTAAAAAAATATATGGATGTTTACATTTTACAAGTTTTTATAATACTTGTGTTTCAGATCTCAAACAAAAATACATATGATAGTTTTTATATTTCATACACAGAATGTCTTATAAGAGAAAAAAACAAAACGTAACATAATACTAAAATAACAAAATGTAACTAATTAACATAAAGTAACCCTCTGGTATAAAACTATTTTTGATGATAAAATTACACATGATTGAATGATGTAAAAGTCAACTAAATTCACATTTCATTAATTTGCAGATTTTCTTGCTTATAAAATATTCCTAGAACCTATGTTCAAACTAGAATGCCCAGTTTATTTATTCATGTTGTTCAATTGTTAAGAAAATAATAATACATTTCTATTACTCTACTTTTTAGGAAAGGTTTGTTAATTTTACAATTTGTCATTTTTGTTGAATTGGCAGTCCTTTTTAACTGATAGCGAAGTTTTTCTCAAGAAAAATAAAATTGGTTCTTTGCACATGCCTCATACGTACACACACACATATGCACTCTAGCATGAAAGGGGAAAAAAATCCTGGGACATTAGGTATATAATGAGAGTGCCAAAAAAAAAGTATACACATTTTAAGAAAAGAAAAACTATTTAAAATTGTAATCCCCAATATATACTGATAACGAAAGATAAATTCAATCCATGTTTGACTTCTGCAATTACAAGAGGTACTCAAGGTGCTTATCATTCATGTAAAAGTAATACAAACGCAACATTTCATAAAATGTATATACATTTTTGGCATCCTTGGTATAAAGGCAGATGATGATAATTTTTATGATATTTCATGGTTAAATTAATTTGAAGAATAAGGGAAAAATTACTTCTTTGTCTATAAGAAAAGTTACCTCTACATAACATTTAATTTGTTTACGATTATAATCATTAAATAATTTATGTAAATATGTGCAATTTTGTTTTATCTTTCTTATGCAAATAACCATGTAAATATGAAAACAGATGGTAACATTGTTCAGTAGAATGAATATGTATTAACATATGCATCCAAATTTATTTGGCAAATAAAAACTTCCATCTTTTTAAATTTAATGTTTAACATAAAACTTTAGTAGTAAAGTAAATATGTTTGAAAGAGCTATATTATGGTTGTTGAAAAATTTATACTTACATTATTTAGTTGCATTGTTTAAATATATTAATTTTTCACAATATGGTCATGTGGTCTTATTGTTTCTCAAAAATATATTTATCTTGATGCTGAAACATAATTTATGTTTAACATACACGTCTAATTTCCAAATCTGAATTTTACAATCATTCACAAAATTTTCAATGAGATAAAATTATTTTAGTTGTCATGTTTTATTTGAGGTAAACTGCTAAACTTTCTTATATACATGGCTTCAGATACATTGTTTTAAAACTACCTTAGGACATTACTGTTCAGAGTAATTATTTTTATTCCCCTATTTTCATGATGAAAACCTTTTATATTGCAAATTCAACTTTACATATTGTGAATATATATTTATGATTGTGAATTCAAGTTTTCTTCTCAAGTTAGACGATGTTTTGGAAATACACATAAAATAAAAGAAAAAAATTTGACTTTTTCTATGCTGAAAATCTAAAATGATTTATGTGGTGAATGTGTATTAAGTTACAAATAGATAGATAACACCACAACTTGAAAAAAAAAAAAACTTCTTATGTGGGAGCCTAAAATAAATTTACCAAGTACTTTAAAGTACTGAATCCTACAGTCTTTTAGAGAAATAAACACTAACACATGAAAAAATAACAAAACTAAGTTTATTGCACATTCATGTTTTATTTTAACATGCTATTCATAAAAGAATAATTTTACTCTACATTATGCTGAATAGACTCAGTAGGGGATCTTCGAGCTATTTTATTTAAATTTTTTGCTTTTTCTTTGTTATATGTTTAGAAATAGAAAGAATAATAATTTATTTTATTTATTTTAATAAAGAAAAACTGAAAAGAGCCCCAAAATTTCACTCCTAGGTTTTACCCAAGATAAATAAAGATGCATACTCTTAAAAAGAATATTTACACAAAATGATTCTTAGTGGCTTTATTCATAATACCTCAAATTGGAAATAAGTAAAATGTTGGTAAATGGACAAAATATTTGTGGTATGTTCATACCATGGAATACTTATTCAGCAATAAGAAGGAATACAATCCTAATGCATAAGACAACATGATAAATTCAAGAAACGATGCTGAATAAAAAAGACAAGCACAAAAGAGTACATTCTGCATAATGTCATTTTGAAATCTTAAAACAGGTAAAACTAATCAATGATGGATAAAAAATTAGAACAGCAGTTTCCTGTGGAAGTGGAAACTGATTAGGATGGCATGAAAGAACATTCTAGTTAGTTCAGTCTATATCTACATAGGGGTTTGAGTTATACAGGTTGTGTGCATTTGCATTAATTCAGAAAATTTACACTTGAGATTTGTGCATTTCATCACATATGTAAATATCTCAAAAGTATAAAAACTAAGAAATATTAAACTTTATGATGTGCATCTTGAAATATTTAGGTGGAAATACATAGATGTCTGCAACATATTTTGAAGTGTAAAAAAATACCAAGGTTGACTGATGGGAGAATAGAGAAATAGGCAAATACGTATGTGATAAAGCAAGTACAGCAAAAATATAACACATTATATGTGTTAAACAAATTCACTATAAAATTATTGTAATATTTCTGTATGTTTGAAAATTTTGTAATGTTTGAACAAAGTAAAAACTACATGCGCTAAACAAATATTTTCTCCTTTAGGGTATACAAATACTAAATGCTAACTTATAGTATAAATGTTACCGTCAACTATGTTTTTATTTTTGCTCTGTAATACCACCAAAATATAATAGCATAAAGTCATAAATATTTCAGAGGTCTGACAAATATCTGAAGCTATTCACTTAGAAGTCCATGGACATGACACTTAATTGAGATATCATTATATTTATAGTGATATGATGAAGGTGCAACTAAATTTAGACAATATATCAATGATTTCTTTGTAACTGTGATATGTTTTCTTGGTTGGTTGGTTCGCATATTAGTCGGTGCAGTGGGAGTGAAAGTTTCAAATAAGCAGATTACAATTTATCCAAAGATAGTATTCATAAAGTCACCCTCAAATTAATGGGCAAATCCAATGCTGCTTACAAAATATGTATCAAATCTTTTCTTAATAACAGAATAAGTTTTTTCTTTTAAAAAAATACAAGAGTTGGGACAACCCCCTCAAATCCCCTCCCATTGTGAGAACTTTTCTGTCCTCTCAATAGATCCTGCTTTCTAGCAAATAAAATTAAAAATTAAAATACTAGAGTTGACTGGGTGCCTAGATGTGGTGACTCACACCTGTAAATCCAGCACTCTGGGACGCCAAGATGGAAAGATTGCTTGAGTCTAGGAGTTTGAAACCAGTCTGAGTAACATAGTGAGAACTTGTCTCTACAAAAATTTTTTTAAAAAAAATTATCTGGATGTGGTGGGTCATGCCTTTAGTTCCAACTATTTCGGAGACTAAGGCAGAAGGATTCCGCGAGCCCAGGAGACGTACACTGTGGTAAGCCACGATAACCTGGAAAGGTTAGGTGAATGAGACACTGACTCAAAAAATAAATAAATAAATACAAGAGTCAAATTCTTTAACAATATCTAATGTGGAATTTCTTTTTTTTTTTTAAATCTGCTATCCCTGTATGGACTTTTTGGTCCTTCTCAATATGTACCCAGAATAGCAGAAAGCACTGTTATTAAACACTAAAGTTTATTATCATATGTTATATAATTATTTTTCCAGAGCAAAAGAGCAGTCCATTCAGAACAAACTTGCCTTAGGTTACTTTTTAAAGATTCTCTGTGGTCATAAGTTTTTAAAATTGTGCTGCTTGGTATATCATTCCTTTCATCATCTACCTCTTTGCATTTGAAAACATCTTTAGTCCAAATATACAAAGAAGAGTCACTACCCTGTTTTTAGAGAAAGGAGGTTGGGGGGGTTGCAACACGCAGGGAGCAGGTAATTAGCTTTCCCAGATTTTACAGCATGCCCTGAGGGAAAGTCAATTTTAACTGATTACCATGAAGCTGAGCAACCCATCAAAAATCTGCCAAAAGCCCTTTATTCCAGAGCTCATGCTGCCATTTCAATACTCTGTAGTTTTTCCTTTGTTGCCAAGTCAGTCAGTCACACAACAACTGGGAAGCAAAGATGTTATTCAGGTCATAAAGGTGAAGCCTGAAAGGCATGTGGAAAACCAAAATGTAAAATTTTTTTTTCCATGAAATTACTCTTAGGCTCTCAACTTGTATATCCATAAATAATTTTGACCAGAGCTCTTTAAAAGTGAAGGCAATTTTTTTTTTTTCTGTAGAAGGCACTACAGTGTAGACTGAATTTACTGTGACCCTTGGATCAGTTGTTACTGAAATAAAATTCTATAATTCCCGTGGCTTGATTATTTTATTTATGGTCATGAGTTAATATACTATGGAACATGAATTGCTCTTCTTCTTCTTCTTCTTCTTCCTCTTCCTCTTCCTCTTCCTACTCTTCCTCTTCCTCTTCTTGATATTTGGTTATTGATGGTTTTGGGAATTGTACCAAAGAAACACTTCTGAGAGCAAGAACTAGCATCTAAGATGCAACAATTCAAGAAATGTTAGCAGTCAGTCAGATTTTCATAGGCTAGAAGTACCACGAAGAATGAATCTGTTTAACTCTACTGACAGCAGTTGAAGGATATAATTTTTTTTTTTTTTAATTTTGAGCAGCTTAATTTTTTGTTGTGCAGCTACAATGATCACAGCTCTGGGCTAGGTGTTGTCTATTATCAGACATGTAAAGAAAACAAATTCATTCCTGTCTTTGAGCTTGAAAATTACTGAGTCATCAGTGAAACTGTCAAGTCATGATGGGACAGGGTCATAAATGTCAGTGGCCATAAATACCATACCAGTTCTGAGTTGTGAAGAAATAGCCAAAGAAGCTTATTTATTTATATAGCTTCAATTAGTAGTCATTGTTTCTACCATGAGTAGGGCGACACATACTCAGTGACAACATGAACACACTATATCAGCCCTAAGGAGGGGATTGGAGCTGGGGAAAGGTCCCGAGGGTAGCTAATCCATGATGTCCCCTTCTCCTCAGGCTCCAGGTCTGAGCACAGAGGTCATGTTGAGGCCCTGGATAAAGTGTGTTCCACTCCTGCTGACCACATCTTGCAGCTGTGCATAGTAAATGCACTATGCACCCTTCCTTGAGGCAGTTGGCCCCCTTGGCTGCTCCTGACCAGATCAGGCACGCCTAGATCAATGTCCATAACCTTTAGTTACCTATAGTTCGCCTTCAGTTTATTATAATACAAAAAACTCCCATCCCTAGAGAGAAATTGCAGCTATTTTGTGTACATGCAACCTATGTATAAGCACGTTCTCACACTGTACCTGTGTGCTAAAAACCCCACATTTTTCAGGCTTAACCTGCACTCCACCCTGTGTAAAATGCTATATAGTTTAACCAGTGTGTCTTTTATTAATACAAACAAGCAGTTCTTTCCTGTCCAGTCAGGGGCTCCAGGACCACCTTCCCTGTACTAAGTTCTTGAATAAAGCCCATTTCCTATTTATTGTCTCCAGGTCATTTATTCAGTCGTGGGGCACAGTGCCCTCCCTTCTGACATCTTTGGGGGTCCAGCATTACATGATGTCAATGAAAGAAATGAATAATAATTCTTTACACACCTTGGACTAGTTTAGTTCTATGAATATACAACCTTGTGACTGCTGAAAACAGAATTGTATCCACTTTGCAGAAGACGAGATGTTATCTCTCTACTCCAAGGAATGGCGCACACAACACACACACACACAAATTCAAGCAGGAACTACAAAGCCAGCTTTGAATTTTACCAAAGAAGGGAGTAAATTATTGTTTATCTGTGGATATCCTTTTACATGATCACCATTTTAACTGTAAGCTCCTTGGCAGCAGGACATGAATCAATGCTTCAGTGGTGCCTGAAGTGCACTGAGTTATATCTTTTAGCCTGTGGGTACTTTTTGTCTGCTAACAAGCCTAAACAATCTGCTGACATTCCCAGCTCCATTATTTTCCTTTTATTAATATTTTTATTACTTGGTAAATCCCTCCCAATCTTAAGTACAAGACTAGACTCAAATGGAGCTCTTGTTTACTGTAGGGACAGTGAACTCTAAATATCTTGTAAAATATGTTGGCTTCTAGATGCAAATGATGAAAGAATGGGGTGATTTAAGGAGGAACAGAATGTGTATTACAACAGTCCTGCCTTATCTGTTGGCCTTTTGTGGTTTCAGCTACCCATGTTACAGTACAATAAGATATTTTGAAAGGGAGTGGGGAAGAGAGAGAGAACAAAGAGAGAGGGCACATCCACCCAGCTTTCATGACAGTATATTGCTCTATTTTACTATTAGTTATTTTTGTTATACTCTCACCTGTCTTATTTATAAAGGAAACTGTGTCATAGATATGAGTGTATAGGAAAAAACATGGCATATATAGTATTCAGTACTATTTGTAGTTCAGTACTCTGTGGCATCCACTGGAACTACTGGAATATATTCTCTGTGGATAAGGGTACAAATGTTATCAAAGAGGAAGCAAAAGCCCAAAAGAAGAGTTGATGTACTGGCGGGCATAATGACTCACATCTGTAATTGCAATGCCAGCACTTCAGGAGTAGATGGTAGAATTGGGGGGGGGGGGAAGACTAAATAAAGGAATGGATAGAGAATGTATGCACGGGTAGGTGATGATAGATATTTCTATAGGAATGCAAGCAAACATAAAGATGACATAATAAAAAATTAAACTCTAAAAAGGTGGGAGGTTATTTCTGATATCGTGTCAATACTCAGGGCATCCCTGGTTCTCTGATTCATGAGAAGTAGATTCTTTCTTACTTGTTACTGTGTATTCCCCTAGGTTGATTTCTGTGTCTGCATAATCAAATCTGGCTCAATTTTTGTCCTTACAATGGAGAAAAGAGCATAACCAGTCTAAGACATTTCCTCTAAAGCCAGTGAGACAGTTTCCTTCCTTATGTCTGCCACAGTTCACATCTATCACACAGCCACATCTAGCCTCCAGAAAGTCCAGGCTTTCGTCTCTTTGCATTGGTGTGATCACCATCACTTCTCTAAATCTTGGCATCTCTATTGGTAAATCAGTGTTTACTTATTTTCTAAACTTGTTATGAGAAATATTTGAGGTAATGATTTTGAGCATAATTCCTAAAATTTAAAAGTGGACAAATATGTTATTCCTAGTATTTAACACACAGTGAGAAAACTATAAAACAGATTAATGGAAACTCGATGTATAAAATTTACTTTTTGCCTAAAGGGAAATAAATGAAGAACTTCTTTAGTGTAGAATGCTGGTTTATTTAAAAGGCACAGTTCTGAATTTATATACTGGTGTTAATAACAGTACCTTTGATTCAAGTGCACTTAGCAGGCATCTACTAAAACGCAGTTTATGGCCAAGGTTTGCCTCACTCACTCAAATGAAGTTGTCTCAGGGGAAATGATAAGGTAGCGGTTTACATTAAAAAGCATCACTTAACAACTGTAGCAGAAAGGACATTAAAAAGGTATATCCATTTAAATTTCCAAAAGAGATTATATAAACCTTTTACATTCCTTCCTATCCTTGTAGATAATTTATTTATTTTTCTATTTTTTTGAGTTGGAGTCTCACTCTGTCACCCAGGCTGGAGTGCAGTGGCACACTCATGGACACCCCTGTGTCAACCTGCTGGGCTCCAACATCTTCCTTTCTCAGCGTTGCAAGTAGCCGGAATTACAGGTGCAGGCTACCACGCCGGACTAATTTTTATTGATTTATTGTAGACATGAGGTCTCGCCAAGTTGCTCAGGCTGGTCTCAAACCTGCAGGCTCTGGTAATCCACTAACCTTGTCCTCCCAAAGTGCTGGGATTACAAGTTGAGTCACCGAGCCCGGGCACATAATTTTTTTTTTGAGTTGGAATCTCGCTCTGTCGCCCGGACTGGAGTGCAGTGGCCGCTCCCGGCCACCGCAGCCGCGACCTGGCGGGCTCCGGCGATCCTTCTGCCTCAGCCTCCCAAGTTGCTGGAACTACAGGCGCGCGCTACCACCCCCGGCTAATTTTTTGATTTGTTGTAGAGATGAGGTCTCACCAAGTTGCCGAAGCGGGTCTCGAACCCGCGGGCTCAGGCAATCCACTCACCTCAGCCTCCCAAGGCGCAGGATTGCAGGCTGAGCCAGCGAGCCTGGTTATAATTTAATTTTTAATGGCTGAAAATTTTCTGGATTCTGGTCTTTGAAATATAGATGCAGATTATTTAATATAAATACATTGAAAATGAAATTTAGCAGTTCCAAAAAATCTATCTGTTATAATAAGTGGTGTGTGTGTGTGTGTGTGTGTGTGTGTGTGTGTGTGTGTATTATGATCATATTTATTTAATTTTTTAATGACAAGAATGAACAATCATGAAAATTTAATTTTGAGTCGATGCAACATGCTTGATGATCAAGTTAGTGCCTTAATTAAATCAAGTTAGTACATTAGTCATTTTCAATATTTTCTATTGTTTTGCATTTATGTTTTGTCTATAAGAAAACAGTAAACTCTCTGATGGCAGGAAATGTGTAATCAATTCATTGGTTTCTCTCAGTATAAGAGAAATAGTAGGTTCCCTCTAAAGTCTTTCTATACTAAAGAAAATTGCTTAATGGCATTGATTATAAAGGAAACAAGACTAGCTTTTTGCCTAGTTAGGGTAAAGTTAGCAAAACCCAACTAAGGCTAATTAGTGATGAAATCTGGTATACAAAATGAAGCAAAAGTCACTCTGATAGAAGTTTAGAGTAAAATACACCAGAGGGGAAGCAGACACAATATTTCAAGAAAGAAATGTAAACAATTTTTAGAAACTAAAGTAAAGTTTTAAAGACAGAGTAGAACTGTGATGGCATATGGGAAGCTGATAGAACTCATCTAACAATAACTGAGAAAATGAAGCCTCAGAGCTATAGATATCATGGCAGTATATAGAGGAAAGCATAAAATAATCCCAAGTTGTAAAGAACAGTAAGAACATTTATGCATTTGGAAAAAATAAGCAATGATTTTTATAGATGTTTTTGCTTTAAAGCCTGAGAATTAGATTATGCTTAATATTTCTACAAAAATGAATCTCTTAAAAATCATAGAGTGATGTTTGGTTTTAAAATATGGGGAGATGGTTGTTCAGCCTGTAATTCCAGCACTTGGGGAGGCCAAGGCGAGTGGATTGCCTGCGACTGTGGGTTTGAGGCCAGCCCGGGCAACTTGGCGAGACCTGGTCTCTACAATAAATCCAGAATTAGCCGGGCATGGAAGCGCATGCCTTTAGTTCCAGCTACTTGGAAGGCTGAGGTGAAAGGATCGCTGGAGCACAGCAGATTGATGCTGGAGTGACCGTGAGCCTGACACTGCACTCCAGCCTGGGCGACGAGTGAGACTCCAACTCAAAGACTAAAAATAAAAAGAAATATATGGGGGGAAAGGTTTAAGTCTTAGGATTAATCTTTACTCAAAAATTTGGGCTTTACCATAGTGTGCTGGTGATACTGTCTCAGGTAAATTTTATTATGTCTGTAAGTCTTGATTTTCTTTCATTTCAAATGCAACTGATAATATCAATAGGTTTAAATGAGATACTGTATTTGGCACATAATAATATCAATAGATTTAAATGAGATACTGTATTTGGCACATAATAATAAACTCTTGGTGTCAAATGTAAAAAAAATAATATTAGATGATATGGCTGAAAAAAGAATAGTGTCCTTATGAAAAATGATAAATCACTATTGCTTAGAAATGGAGACAAAGTAAAATCTCATCAGCATATTAATAAATATTAAATAGCTATTTGCTGGGTACATGGATTGGATCATTATTTATTCAGCAGATGTTCATTGAGTGCCAGGTTCTGTTTTCCATGTTGGTGATACAGCAGCTAGCAAGGGAGAGTTCCCACCCTTAAAGATATCTGTGAGTAGGGATGAGGTGGGAATTTCATTGTGAAGAAGACATAGCCCTTACCCTCCATGAGTTCAGTCCAACAGAATACTCGTTCATATGTTCCTATTTCTGAGTTTGTCAGGGGAGCTCTATGTTTTCGTGAATAAATGAGTTCCATGAAAAGGGGCTCCAAGAGCAACACAAAACACTAAACTTCCTTGTGAACAAATATGTTGTTGTTTGTAGGCTCAAGTAGGCCCCACGTGCCATAACATGTTTGAAGTGCCTCTCTCACAAAGAGACAACTGCAAATAACTTTAAGTAATTCTAATTTTAAATTCAATGACATGTGCCACTCAAATTTTAAAATAAATCTTTTTCTAGAACTTAAGCCACTGCATATGGTAGGTTAAATGCTAAACTTGGCCTATCTACACTTTTTTGGTTCTTTAGCATTCAGAGTAGAAGCCGTACAAATGTTCTATAATTCATGAGTTTTAGAGTAGGATTAGCATTAACTCAAGATTAACACTGGTGTGGGATGGTGTAAGTACTTCATCTCGCTTTGTCATATTTTTGCACTGTATATCTATTCTATACCCTTCTTTGAATGCCACAAGTATTCTTTTGCTAACTTGAGAATGACATCGTTATAAGCAAAAATGTGTTTTGACCTTATGTTGTCAGGAGCTTCTCAAACAGAGACAGACATGTTTCAAGGGTCATAGAAACAAATATCTTAACTATATTTATGAGACAAGACAGCTAATACAATGCACACAAAAAGTAAAAAATAAGAAATCAGGAGGTAGTAAAGATAATTAAAGATAGTAAAGGTAACAGAGAATATTAGTACCTAATATTTTGTATATTTAGACTGATTGATTACTAAAAAGAGACACAAATGTGGTTCTGTACTTCCCAGTCAAAATATATAGGGAAAAAAATGGAGATATAGAAATTATATTGCCAATAAGATAAAAATGTGCTATTTCTTAAGGAAAAGTATAGTACTTCCTGACCCCAGAACTGAGGAGAAATGGCTCCTGTGTGTTATCCCCGAAGTATATGCTGAGTCTTGTATTGGACGACAAAGTACTACGAATATTTCGTATGGCATCTGTCAGTGCAAGCTGAAAATCCCATGCTAACATACAAGCCAATGAAAATAATCCTGCATGGTCAAAAATGGGGTTTAAGTGAGCTAGCACTTCTCACATAGGGAAAAATCTAGACTTGTTAGTATGAAAATCTGCATATCCCATAGGTCATTTTCTGTTAACATTATTTGTATATTCAAGCTTTGGATAAGAACCAGGAGGGGATTTTTTTCCTCAATATGCTTTGAAGAATTGCCAGTAAGTGACTCACTTTTGAATGAGTATGGGGTCTTTCTACATCTATCTCTTTTTGGACATTGCCATAACCTTGATCTTGAGAGGCTAATGGGAGATAACCTGACGTTCCCTTTTCTCACTTCAGGTGACTGGAAATTTCAAATTTCCCACAGCTGGTCCAGTTAGAGAGCAGCTGTAATGTGCCTTCTTTTTCTTTTGCATTCAATTTCCATTTCATTCATTTTATATTTTCATCCAACTGAGTTTGCCAAAAGTGATTTTTTTCCAAGTGCTTTGTTAACTGGAGTATTATGAACTATAGTTTACAATAGGATCTGCGCTTTATTGGGTGGTTGTGAAAATCATCAGGAAATCATGCATGAAACACTCTCTGCATAGTGATTTTCATGTTTGTCTGCACCTTGAAATAATCCAAGGAGCTTCAAAAAAAGATGAGGCTGTGTTTCACCCCCAGAGATTGTGATTTAATTCATCTAGTTTGTGGCGTGGGCTTTGGAAGTTTCCACGAATCTCTAATTCTAAAGTGTACAGCCAATTCGGGAATCACTGAGTTACCACCTAGTAAACCCTCATCAGGTTAGCAATTCTTTCAAGGTGTATTTTGATGAAAGTTACTGTGCTACAGACATCACATATTAATGTTAAGTTCCCAGATGTATACTCAGTATCACATATGCCATTATAAAACAGCATTTTTTTTTGTTTCTGTTTTAGGCGAGAACTTAAATTACCACATACACTTTTTTTTAAGTACCGTAAAATAGATTGCACAACTTATACTACTAATAGTATCTATTTCTACATTGGAACTTTTAAAAAAAGCAAATCATGAGTCCAACAATTATGGGCAGTTCAGGAGCTGACTTTGCACAATGTCAACAAGTAAAAAGATGTGCTGAAGCATTCAGTAATGATTTGCAAGTCAGCAAATAGTGATAGCAGCTGCTTTATAGGTGAAAGAAAATTGTACTTCATTTTCACCCTAAGGGAATATGGCTGTTTAATTCATTTCCTGTTGTAAATGTGAAAATGTTCATTAGGTTTAAAAAACATCATCTTTTCTGTATGTACACAAAATTGATGTGAATTAGTTGATAAAAACATATGTGTACTGAGTCTTTCTAAATACTCAACAAGAATCCCCACAATAATAGTATTCAAGAGGTTTAGAATTCACAGGCAAATTGAGGAGACCTTACCCAAGACTCTCATCTTTCAGAAAAGGAAACCCTTTATCAAAGGTATCAGGCCGGGCGTGGTGACTCACGTCTATAATTCCAGCACTTTGGGAGGCCAAGGTGAGAGGATTGCCTGAGCCCAGGGGTTCGAGACCAGCCTGGGCAACCTGTTGAGACCTCATCTCTACAATAAATCAAAAAATTAGCCAGGCGTGGTGGCACGTGCCTGTAATTCCACCTACTTGGAAGGCTGAGATGGAAGGATCACCAGAGCCCAGCAGGCTGAGACTGCGGTGGCCGTGAGCGTGCCACTGCACTCCAGCCTGGGCAACAGAGTGAGATTTCAACTCAAAAAAAAAAAAAAAAAAAAAGGATCAGCAACTTTTTCAAGGCCTTAAGAAGATATAGGAGAAGGTTCCAAGGCTGATTTTTCTGATCTTCCAAACCATTGAGCTTATGATCATGTGACACTGATGTCTTGGAAAATGAGCTGTCTTGGATGTCAACACTTAAATGTTCAAATCCAGATTCATTTAAGTGAGAGAAGAAAGCAAATTCATTAAGGTCGTGTCGAAGTAAAAATTGCACAAAGTTAAACAAAAGAGACCTTTTTCAAGGCAATTGCAATAGGGGAAAGGGACCAGAACTAAGGGGAGCATTTAAATGCTCTGGTGAGAAGGAGGCCATGGGCCGCCTGCACTTGCTAGTTGGCTTCATCCTAAGGAAAAGTAAATTTCTTCTGGTAGATTTATCACTCCAGTAAGGTGCCCACCAGCTAGACTCCTACCCTCTCAGAAACTGGGAGATGATAGAGTGCTCTCCTTCTTGCTTGTTACATTTCCACGCAATGGCTACCAGGTTTTTGAGAAAGATATTCCTGGGCTGTAAAGAGACTATTAAAAACATTTAAATATTAAATATTTACTAATTAATACATCTCAAAGGGGCATAAAATGAATTGACACTCATAAGTTTTCTAAAGTAAATTATCTAAGAAAAGGTGGGTCAGAGTCCTAGAGTCAGAAAAAAGCCTTTCTAAAATTTGGTCAAGTGGAGGAGAGGTTAAGCATATTATTCTCCATCTAAGAGATTTCCCATTTTAATTCTAGATAAAATCTTATATTTTAACTCTCTGTATATTCATACCTGTTTTAATTTTATTTTCACAATAAATTTTGAATTTTCAGCAACAGAAATTAAGCTTTTATAGTGGGCTAGGGTGTAAAGGCACAGGGTTATCTACAATCTTATTAAGTATCAAAACTGACAAATGAGAGAGCTAGGATGGTATAGTCCTTCTAAGCCCAATGGCTAGATGTCCTCAAAATAGCCAAACTTTCTTATGGCTGGTGGTACCATCATCACAGGTAAAATAAAGGAACATGTGCGTGTGTGTGCTCTCACACACACACACACACACACACACACACACACACAAACGGATCAAGATTATCATGTCTGACAGAAGTTACCATGACTACTATATTGACATTTATTTGACATGCACATGCTTTGGTCTCTCTGAGAAGGTACTGTGGTAACTCTAAATATGTATTATTGTTATAATAAAATATTGTTATAATAAAATAGTCTATGAATAAAATATGGCTTATTAGAATACTGAACAAATCAGACTCTAATATTGCTTTAGTGCAGTTGCTAAAATTACCTCAAAATTACTAAGTAGATCCACCTTATCCAATATTGTTGCCACTAGCTATATGTGGCCACTCCCTGAGCACTTGAAAGGTGGCTAGTATGACTGAGCTATACTGTGACACAAAGTATGCATTGAATTTCAGTCTTACTATAAAAAATATGAAATACTGCATTAATACTTATTTCTTATTGACTACATAGTAAAATGATAATGTTTTGTATATACTGAGCCAACTAAAATATGATATTAAAATTAACTTCACCTATTTCTTTTCACATTTTCAATTTTTTACAAGAAGATTTTTAAATTGAACATGCAGCCTTCACTATATTTTTATTGAACAACATCGATTTAAGCAATTAGATACAAAAATTAAATAAGACATCATACAAAATTACTTAGAATTTGGATAACCTATCAGATGATCCTGCAAACATTTCAGAAGCTATGAAACTGGGATTCTGTTTACACAAAAACTTTATTTTATATTCTTAGTTATAGATAGCCTATGAAAAAGGTAAAGTTAATTCTAAGTGCTTGGATATTTTGACACCAATTTTTCAGCTGAAGTATTTGGATGACGTGATTCACAGAGCATCACACATATTAAAAAGAGGCTTCAGAAAAGGATGACAGGAAGAACAGAAGCACAGTCACACAAAGCCACAGATCAGAAATGTATTACATACACAAAACTCCTGCTAGAAGTATGCCTGGGAACATTCCATCATCAGTGCTGAATGTGAGCAAGGTGCTCTACAAAATCTTTTGGGAGATGCAAAGATGAAAAATATCGAGCTCATACTACTCTAAAGTTTTAAAATTCTCAGTGTCAGACATGCAATTTTAACCAGAATCTTAGCAGGCAGACCAAAGGATATGCACATCAAATAAATTTGTCCCTGATGCATCAGTTATTTTAACATCAGTTAGACATAATAATCTTGTTATCTTATAAAAATAAAATATGTCTATAAAATTGACAATCTGGACTCTATCTTTAATGGAGACAATTGACTTCACCTTCAACTTATGCACAATATAGAGTAACATGAACCAAATCTGCCCTCTCACTTGGAAAGAAAATAATATGCAAGTACATATATGAGAAAACAGTTTTCAAGTTATTGGACAGCAGGCAACAAAAGATAATGATTTCTAAGAGATAAAAACCAAAGAGTAAGCCTTATAATGAACCCTGTAAATTCCCTGAGAGAGTTCCCAGGCCACCCAGTTGGGGAGTGAGAATCAAGGGACCTGGCAGACTCTCTGAAATGAGGCCTGGAGCTTGGAATCCTAAGGAAACAATGTAGCTCGAATTTACCCCAGGGACATTATTCCAGAGAGAAAAGAGATGCACACAGAGAAACTCTGAAACTCTGCTGGGGATCCCTCTCAATATTTCTATTATCAGTACACGTGTATAAAGAAATTTAAGAAAAGAAAAACCCGGGAGTGGCCACTGTACTCTAGTCTGGGCGACAGAGTAAGACTCCAACTCAAAAAAAAAAAGAAAAGAAAGTAACAATATCCAACACTCACACAGAAATGGTACCTATTTCCACCAGCCATATTGGAAAATATCATGATCTACTGGGCCTTGTGTAGAGTACACAAAAAGCTCTTCCCTCAGTGGAAAAATTATCTCTTGTCTGTGTATTACCTCAGTCTCTCCTAATAAAGCTTAAAAGCAAGACCAGAGAGGATCAAAATGTTTCCAAGTAATTTAACTGCATCCCAGAACAAAGGTCAAGAATATTTATAAGAATGTTTAATATCCAACACAAAGCAAATTAGTATTCACAATGTTTGGAATACAATAAAGATTACCAACCATGCAAAGAAGCAGGAAGAAAAATTCTACCCGATAGAAATATGTATCCGTACAAAGGGCTAATCACTAGAAATGAGCATCATAAGAACAAATACGGTTTTTAATAT
This sequence comes from Carlito syrichta, assembly GCF_000164805.1. Lineage (NCBI taxonomy): Eukaryota > Metazoa > Chordata > Mammalia > Primates > Tarsiidae > Carlito > Carlito syrichta. The sequence continues at coordinate 50,292 of NW_007205405.1, read as the reverse complement.
TTTTCTAAAAGACAATTGTTTAAAGAAAATGTATAATGTAATGTGGAGTTTGTAGCACATGTAAAACTAAATTTTATGACAACAGTAGCACAAAGGTCAAGAGTAGAGATATGGATACATACTATTGTAAGACTTTAAAACCACCCTTGAAGTGATATGATATCTGTGAACATAGACTGATAAATTAAAAATGAGTACAAAGCCTAAAGCAGCCACTGAAATAACAATACAAAGGGTTGTAGCAAATAAACCATCAAAGGAGATGAACCCCCTCAAATCTATACCCCCCCAAAAAAATCAGTAAATCCAAAGCAAGGCAGAAATGGAAGGAAGGAGGGAAAGAAGGAGGGAGGGAAGGAAGGAAAGAGATAAAGAAATGAATAACTAACAGATGGGACAAATAGGAAAAAATTTGTAAGATGAGAGATTTAAACCTACCATATTAATAATCACATTAAATTTAAGTGGTCTAAACCTTGAAATTAAAAGACAGAGCTTGTCATTCTTTATAAAAAAACAAGATCCAATTCCATGCTACCTGCAAAAATAAAAAGTAAAAAAATACTTTAAATATAAAGACAGACTGGGCTTGGTGGCTTAGCCTGTAATCCCAGAAAAAAACATCAGAAAAAAATCATAATAGATGGACAACCTACAAAATACCTGGCCAGTGCTCCTCAAAACTATCAGAGAGCCAGGCACGGTGGCTCACGCCTATAATCTCAGCACTTTGGGAGGCCTGAATGGATTGCCTGAGCCCACGGGTTCGAGGCCAGCCTGGGCAACTTGGCCAGACCTCATCTCTACAATAAATCAATAATTAGCCAGGTGTGGTAGCACGTACCTATAGTTCCCGCTACTTGGAAGCCTGAGGCAGAAGGATCGCCGGGGCCCAGCAGGTCGAGGCCACGGTGGCCATGAGCGTGCCACTGCCCTCCAATCTGGGAGTCAGAGTGAGACTCCAAAACAAACAAACAAAAAAAGATAAAGACAAAAATACGTTAAAAATAAAATAAGGAAAAAGAAAATCAAGACTTTAATATATTACAGGACAAATAAATCAGAAAAAAAAAAAGAAAAGACACAAATTATCAGTACCAGAAATGGAAGAGGAAACTTACAGTAGTTATTACAGACAAAAAAAAAAAGGATAAGGGAATATTATGAATAACTTTATACTATTAATTTCAACATATAAAAAGGAATTTTTTTGAAAGACAAACTCCATTTCAATTTAGCTTCACTGAGTAGTTCTAGCAAGCATTTAAGGAAGAAGTGATACCAATTCTACATTAAATCATCAAGAAAATTGTAAATAAAATACAACTCATTCTAGGAAGCAGCAATAACCTAAAAATAAGCACAAAGGTATTATGGGAAAAGACAACTGCAGACCAGTATGCCTCATGAAGAGACAGAAACTCTAAACAAAACTTTTGTAAATAGCATCCAACAATATATAAATATATAAAATGGATAATGCATTACGACCAGTGGGATTTATCTCAAAAATGCAAGAGATTGGTTTAATATTTTTAAAATTAATTGATGTAATTTACTATATTAACAAAATAAAAACTGTTAAACTGCCTCAGAAAAAGCATTGAACAGAATCTTACACTTATTCCTGAGAAAAACTCAGCAAACTAGAAATAGGAATGTACTTTCTCAAAATGATAAAGAACAGCTATAAAACACCTGCAGCTAGCATCATACTTAAAGATGAAAGACACTGCTTTCCTCCTAACATGAAGAATAAAACAAAGATGCTTGCTCCTACTATTTTAATTCTGCTTTTTACTGGAGATACTAGCCAGTGAAACAAGGCAAGAAATAAAATAAAATAAGTGTATGATAAAGTAATTAATAAATATAATAAATAAAATTAACTTCTATAATTCATCTTCTGAAAAAGAAGACATTAAACTAAGATGATTGTTGATGTGAATAATCAGATGGAATCTTTTTAAAAGGTACCAGAACTAAGAATAACATGATTCAAGATATAAGATTGATATACAATATCAGCTGTATTTCCATAACTAGCAATTGGAAATTTAAAATATCATTTATAAGAGCATTAAAAATATGATATTCTTAGGGATAAGTCTTACAGAAGATGTGAAAAAAGCTGAAAAATGTAAAATACCTATATAATAGAAAGATATATAGTGTTCATGACTGGGATGACACAATATTGTTAGCATACCAAATCTTCTCCAATTAATCTGCAGTTTCAATGTAATGCCAATCAATATTTCAACTGACTTTTATTGTGAAACATTGCAAACAAAAATTCATATGGAAATGGGAAAAAAACTAAAGTAGGAAAACTTACATTGAAAAAGAAGAACCTAACTGGAGGACTAACACTCTGATATCAAGACTCATAAAGCTACAATTAGCAAGTCAGTGTAGCTTTGGCACAAAAATAAACAAATGTATCAATGAAACAGAATACAGAGTCCTGAAATGGGTGTGCACATATGTGAATAACTGATTTTCAACAGAATTGCAAAGATAATTCTATGAAAAAGGCAAACCTTTTCTAAGAATGGTGCTGGAACTATCTGATATTCATATGTAGATAAATGAATCAGTCTTTACCTCATACCATGAAAAAACAAGCCAGAGTAGGTAAAAATATTATATGTATTTATATATGGGTAATATATAAGTTGAAGGACTTGTATCATAATATATAAAAAATTCTAACTCAGTAATAACAAAACAAACAACCTAGTTTTTAAAAAAACACAAATGATTTGAACAAGAAGTATGAATGGGAAGCAAGTTCATAAAAAGATGCTCAACATCATAAATTATTAGGAAAATATGAATTAAAACTGCAGTGAGCTATCATCATGCACCTATTAAAATAATTAAAATTAAAATGACCAATCTTACCAGTGTTGAAGTGTGTGGAAAACAAGAACTCTCTAAGTTCTTCCCAGAGGGAGGTGGTGGAACGAGAAAGGAAAAAAAAAAAAAAGAACTCTCATACACCAGGGGATGCAAAAGGGTCCGGTCCCTTGGGATTATAGTTTGGCAGTTTCTTAAAACTGAAACATATGCCTATCATTCAGAGTTTATATCCAAGAAAAAAGGAAAGTATCTTCATACAGATACTTGTACACAAATGTCCATATCAGCTTCACTGTAGTAGCCAAAAATTGGAAACAAACCAAATGTCCACCAACAGGTGAATAGATAAAAAATCTGATGTAGTATCCCATACAAAGAAACATGACTCAGTGATAAAAAAGAATAAGCAATTGTTACACGGATGAATCCCAACATAATTATATAATGTGAAGAAACCAGACTAAAAAAAAAGTACATAGTGTATGATTCCAGTTATATTAAATTTTTAAAAAGTAAACTAATCTACAGTATCATAAGTAGATCAGAGGTTACTTGGAGACAAGGGTTAAGGACTGACATGAAGAAAGAGAAATTACAAAGGGGCAAGAGAAATATTTTGGGTTGATAAATGTATTCATCACGTAGATTGTAGTCATAGTGTTATAGTTGTATAGATATGTCAGAACTCATCAAATTATACACCTTAAATGTGTGCTGTTTGTTTATGTCAATTATGATTTAAAAATCATGATGAGGCCAGATATTTGAGTGTTGAGTGGTTAGAGCAGGTGGGAGTAGGATTAGTGCAGTGACCTAGAAATGTAATATCTCACGACATCCAAATTTAATAGCGTAACATATTAACAAACATGTTGGAAACTGTGGGAGAAACATTGGCTGTGGCTTTTTTAACCATAAATTCTATCTGATGTTTTTATTTGCAAGAGGGCAAGCAATTTAACTTTGCTGGATATGAGAGTGCTGTGTTAATTGGGTCATAGTTCCTCAATAGCTTTACATATTTCTCCGTCCTATCACACCTGTCATAAAATACAGTAGTATTAGTAGCCTAATAATGTTGGTGTTTTCACAAGGCTGACACAGACTATATCATCAAAGGAAAGGTTTTTCTGCACTTCACAATTCCATCTTTTATTTTTTGTGATTAAAAATAAGCCCAAGTAAAAAGTCATCCAGGTCCTTAAAATTATTTATTTAGACCACCATAAAATTTAAAAGCCTGACTTCACAAAATTTGTGTCTTCTGTCCAACTTGCCCTACCAACCACTTCAACTAAGGAGTTATTTTCTTTTTTTTATCGATATTTTTTATTTTGATATTGTGGGGTACAGTTTAGAGTTAGGAATACAAATATGCTTCATTCAGGCACCCTTGTTGATAAGGAGTGTCTCCCCATCCCCAGATATTGACTACCGTTAATCCCACCTTCCTTTCCCTACCCCCCCCATAGTTTCCCACCACTGTCAGTCTTTTTTTTAATAGTATTATGGTGGATGTTCAAGGTCCGCTATATGAGTGAGAACATTTGATACTCAGATCTTTGTTTCTGTGAGAGGTCACTCAGTATTATTGACTCTAGTTCCATCCAGGTTGCTGCAAAGTTCATGATTTTGCTCTTTTTTATGGCTGCGTAGTATTTCATCGTGTATATGTGCCACATTTTTTTAATCCAGTCCTCTTTTGATGGACAGTATGGTTGATTCCAGGTTCTTGCTATTGTGAACAATGCTGCGATAAACATACGTGCGCAATCTTTTTGGTAGAGTGATTTGAGTTCTTCAGGGTATATTCCCAGTAGGGGGATTGCAGGGTCATATGGGAGGTTGATATTTAGAGCTTTTAGGAATCGCCACACTGTTTTCCACAGAGGTTGCACCAGTTTGCACTTCCACCAACAGTGTAGGAGTGTTCCCTTTTCACTCCTATCTGTCCCCATACACAAAAATTAAATCGAAACAGATCAGAGACCTAAATGTAAAACCTCAAACCTAGGAGTTATTTTCTTCTAGTCCTTGAATACTCAACTTAAGAATTATTTTTTCAAGGCAATTATATTTAAACCTCCTTCTTGTACCAATATCACTTTCCTGAACTGCTTATAATTTATGTTTTTGTTTTCTGAATCATCTGTGCACGTGTCTTTGATAGCACTGTATGCCTACATTTTAATTATCCATTAACTGGTCTATCTTGCCCTTTAGATTTTTAATATCTTAAGAAAATGGAATATGGTATTTTTATCTCATCCTAATCTGGATCTTATATAGGAAAGATACTTAATAAAATGTTAACTAAATTGATCAGTTTGGGGGTATTTCCCTGATTTATAGCAAATCCTGAAAGATCCCTCTTTTCCTACTAGGTCTGCTCTGTAAATCTGTTAGTAACTCTCCATAAAATTCTGAGGTTCTAAATGCTCCCAGTGGATCTATTCAAATGATTTTAATCAATCTGCCACAAAAATCATAATAGAAACTACAATTATGTTGTACAATATATGTTTGATAGAATCAAGATGAGATACCACAAATTGCTCAAATAAATCAAATGAAAGAGCCATATGGAGTGAGGGTTCTGATAGTAATTCAATCTCTAAAGTAGGTCACACAATCATTTTAACCAATCTGATGAGACACCCAAATTGCTACATCTTATTCTTATGCTTATTATATAGCCTTGTCCAGTTTGGGCTCAAAAAATTCTAGTTGGATTAAATTTTGTACAAGATGGGTACATTGCATCGCTTATTATTTAACTCAAACAAATGCTTACTGGACACTTTATATGTGAAAATAATTTGCTGTTGGAGAGCTGTGTAATTGGAGCGACTGTCCTTGGAGTAGGACTGGCAAACTACTCTGGGTTGCTCAATTATTTGACTGTGAATATGCAGATTTATGCCCAGAATAATTTTTAATCAACATTTCATTCCAAGTTTTTCTTGAGCATCTACTGTGTTCAAATGTTGTTCTAGTAACAGAAATGGAATGGTAAGTAAAATGAGGCACCATTCCTTTTCTTATGGAACTTACAGAGCAACCAAATAGTCATATGTACCGGGGAAAAACTCAGTTGTGACAAGTGTCATTGAGATACAAAGGACTCGATATGGCCAATACTTTCTAAGTGGTTTGAGGTGGAAAAGTACAGTGAGTTCAACTTTAGATATGTTGAGTTTGGGTTGCCTTTGCAAGAGATACACTTGAGTCTGGGTTGCCTTTGCAAGAGATACACTTTGATGTAAAATAGGCAGCTGGGTATGAGAGCCTGGAGAGCAGAAGAATTAGAAACACTAGGAAGGCTGAAGCGGAAGGATCACCGGAGCCCAGCACGTCGAGGCTGCAGTGGCCGTGAGCGGCCACTGCACTCCAGTCTGGGCGACAGAGTGAGAC
>NW_007205405.1:27692-43993 GCF_000164805.1 Carlito syrichta | reverse complement strand
AAAAAAAAAAAAAAAAAAAAAGAAAGAAAGAAAGAAAGAAAGTGAGACTCCAATTCAAAAAAAGAAAGAAAAAAAAAGAAACACTGGTGAGCCTTCTTTATTCAAGTCATAATTGAAGACAGACGTGGATGAGATCACTTAAGGAGAAAGTAAAGAATGAATAAAGATGAAGATAGAAATAGAAAAAGTTGATGGAAAATTAGAATCTGTGTATGAACTTTGGGCAGGTAGACTGGAGATAGAGCCCTAGTTAGATGGTCTATAACTTTGCACTTCTAATAGTTGGTGAATCAGTAATGTTTATTAGAAATTTCAAATCTGGACACTATTGGAGAACTATGGAATCAGAATCTGCATTTTAATAAGATCCTTAGGTGATTTGAATGCATATTACATTTCTAGGAGTGCTACTGTATAACATTTTGTGCTATGAATAAGTACTTTGTAGTTACTCATTCCCCTCCCTACAAGACTGTGACTTACTTAAAATGAGAGACTGGGACTTTAAGCTTCGTATTTCTGGTGTCTAGCACAGTGACTGACATATATTAAATTCTTAATAACTGTACAATGAGTGAATACATACAAGACTTGGAGAAAATAAAAGGTGAATGGGAGTTTTTAGGTTTTCGGTTTTTTTTTTTTTTCTGATCACCTATTTTTTATTCTATACCCCCCCTTCCAAAATTCAAATACATCTTCATTCAACTTTGACCTCGGTTGTAGTTTAAATTTATAGCTTTTTGTCTTGCATTCCTTTTCCTTCAACTATTTTATTGAAACACTGCTGAGCTCCCTATACTTCTCCATGTTGAAAACACATATCTTCTATGCTACTTACTTAAAATGAAGCAAAACAAAAACAACCTAAAGCCTATTTAAATTAGGTGCATGCACATTAGTACCATGTTACATTTCATTTTTTAAAATTTGGTGCTCTTGCCTGAGTAAATCAGCGTTAATATTATGTATGGCATTTCTAAGTAAAAACTGATATATATGGCATTAGTAAAATTAGGCTTTTAAGTATTTCAATCTTATTTTCTTCTGAAATTGAAATATGTTTTTGAGGTTGTATAATTTATACTTGCACTTTAAAAAAATATGAAAATGTAAAATCATAAATTTGAATACACAAAATCTTTTATATTCTTATAGTATCTTAGAGTTAATCACTGTTAATTTGTACATATACTTTTAGAAACACATAAAATTATTTAGTAGGATGATATGAATAGAACAATTATCTTTGTTATAAAATAAGATAATATACAATTCAATATAAATAATTTATTATTTTCAATCCAATAGCATATCATCCCCTCTTGCTATGATTTTTTTTTTTTCTTATCCCTGATACCAGGAATACTTTTCCATTTTTTCCCTTCTCTCTCTCCTTTTTTAGGAGCAATTTGTTGCCTTGGGCTTATTTATATGTTTGGCTATACGTTTCTCAGTCATTTTTGTTTTCTATTTATTTGTTTTACATTTAAAAACCTTCATTATAGTTTTTCGGGGGCCTTCCCTTGTTCACCTTTCTGGATATAAATAAATTTATTGTCTTAATCATGCACATAATAAATAAAAATAATTAAGACTATTAATTTTTTAGTGCCCATGGGCAGCATTCTATAGGTTTATCAGTCTAAATAATATTCCAATCTTCTTTGATGGAGCACAGGTTTATTCATTCATTTAATTCTAAATTTTAATACAGTAATAATATTATTATTATGATTATTAGATTTACCATGCTGCAGTTTGAGATTATGTCTTGCAAGCTGTCTACTTGTTAGATATTATCATGTTTAAATTATGGCCTACAATGATGAATTGTAATATAATCATTCCATGAGTATTAAATAATTATATTATTTCACTATTTAAAAGTCTACATTATCAAAATTATATTTTTCAAATTCTCCATCTCATTCTTCTGTAATCTATTGATTTATTTAAAAATATGTTAATATCTTTCATTAAGACTATATTCCTTTAAATTCTTCCTTGTTTTGCTAGCAACTGTTTATTCCTTTAAATTGTAGAGCATTTGCTAGGTGCATAAAGGCTTGTGAACCTTACATAATATCCCATTTATTTCTGTTTAATAGTTTGACCTAAAATTCTACATATTTTCATTGTTATTTTTATCTTTTAGTCGGAACCTCACTCTGTTGCCCGGGCTGAAATACAGTGGCGAGATCACAGCTCACTGTCACCTCAAACTCTTGGGCGCAAGCTCTCTTCCCACCTCAGCCTCCAGAGTAGCTGGGACTACAGAAGTGTACCACCACACCAGCTATTTTTTTTTTCTTATTGTTGATTGAGGTGTCTCAGTGAGAATTAAGAAGTGAATTGTCAAAGGTATACGTCAAGGCACCATTTTGCTTACATGTCTTATGATATCTTGTGATAAAATAAGATAGTTATCTGTGACATTGTAATTAGTTAATATGTTTTTTGCTGCAATCTTGAAAACAATGGCTAAATTGGGGAAGAAATAACTGATGAAGTGACCAAGCAATTAGGATAGTGACAAAAATCAATGAATGGAAGAAGTGGAGGGGACCTCAATTAAACCAAATCTTTCACTTTACAGACACGTATGGCTCACTCTGTTTCCTCAGTGCATGACTTATAAGATTTATTTATTTCTAGGCCTATAATCTTTGCATAGGATTTAAAAAAGAAGGGTTTTATTTACCCTTGTGATCTTTATAGAATACAAGTACTATCATTTGAAGAACTATATTAAACAACTTAGACTGTTTTTTTTTTTTCTGAGATGAACAGCATGAGAGGTGAAAACTTTGACTTTTGAAAGCATTGGAAGGTAATGAGCAAATTTGATGAAAAGTGTGAAACTTTAGGGCTGCATTGAGTGATTTTTCCCTACAGAGGAGCAAATACTACTGTAAGTAGTGAAATCTGAGTAAGACGACAAGGGATGAACTGCATGAAAGGATTTTCCCTTCATTTCCTCAAATTTCAACAAGTAGCAATTATTTCCCTTGAGCTAGCTAGAATTCTAGAACAATATCATTTGAAAATTAGAAAATGAGTTTATCCCACATTACATAGCTCCCACTATTTGGAATTGTTACATATGCCATTCTAATTTTATTTTGTCATCTGTATATAGTTGCTAATTTATCGAATACATATTTAATGAGCATCTAATGTGTACCTTGTATAGTGCTAGGCCCACTGCTCAATACTTTCTCAGGAGTATTAATCATGACATACATCTATTAATTAAATTTTTGAACTCTGGCTTTCATAAAGGAATATAAGGGGGAAAAAAGTTTTCAAAGCAATGCCAGAACATGAGACATCCTTGGAATTATGGATTGGACATTATAGCAAGTGATTCTGTACAGCCATTAAATAACAAAACATCACAATAACTGGAAATAAGGTGGCCGGCTTACTCCCATGTAGAGGGAAGGGATATGTAGATGCGATAGAATCAGAAGAAGAGAGTCTTACATGCTTTTCGCAATTTTTTTTTCTTTTGAGTTGGAGTCTCACTCTGTCACCCAGGCTGGAGTGCAGTGGCATGCTCACGGCCACCGCAGCCTCAGCCTGCTGGGCTCAGGCAATCCTTCCTTCCACCTCAGCCTTCCAAGTAGCCACAACTATAGGCACGTGCTCCACTCCTGGCTAATTTTTTTTGATTTACTATAGAGATACGGTCTCACCAAATTCCCCAGGCTGGTCTCGAACCCCTGAGCTCAAGCAATCCTCTTGCCTCGGCCTCCCAAAGTGCTGGGATGACAGGCTTGAGCCACTGCTCCCCGGCCTTTCTTAATACTTCTAAGGTGATATAGAGATAATAATTTTTACAGATAAACTAAGAGACAGAGAAATTAAGATACTTAGATGAACTTTTGTTGCCATTTCATTCAGAAATTAAATAAAATTGAACTTTCAGTCCAAAAATTGTTCCACTCTTTGACTGACTCTTCCTCCTGTTTCACAATTTTGCCTAGAGCAAGCCCTGAGGAGACTGACTTTTTTACTAGAACAGGGCTAATCCCCTATTGCCAGTGACACTGTATATCGATTTTCTGATTTTCATGTCAGCAATGGAAAAGAACAAACTGTTCTCACATTATATCGCAGAAATTATTCAAGCTCTCTTGTTCTGCATATCTTATCTCTGACAAATTTCTTTATGTGGGACACTTGCTCAAGTGCAAACACCATTTGTTGCATTGGCCCTTGTTATGTTGAAGAATGCTATTTAAACAATCATCTCTGTGCCAGTCTTTCACATAAAATCCAATTGATCTAACTTTTATTAAAGGTGAGTGATTGTGTTATTATTCTTATTCAGTTTACTAGGTCAAATATCTAAAATTAATTTTCTGTATTTTCAAATTGAAGAATATTTTTATATTTTACTAATAAAGAACAGAGAAGCCAATAAATGCTCAACTTGGATAAGGCTGTGTATTTCATTAAGTAGTATTATTTGAGAATTTCTTTTATAATATCTAATACATCTAGAAATATAAATAGAACATGAATTCATTTTTCTTGTGTGTATGATAGATCATAAATTCTATAGATATATATGAGTATGTAATGACTTTGATCTGACTTCTTTCCTTTTTTAGTATTCCTTGTTTAAAAGGGTAATGGCTATTAACATTTGAAACAATATGTTTTTTGTTGAATGCATGGTGCAATAATATATTAAGGAATAAAAAATAGAGAGAGACTATGGACTATATAACAAGCTGTTATCCTTTGAGAGAAAGATAAATTGGGGAAAATAAATCAGAAACTGATAGACATAATAATTCACACACCATTTAGGGAATTCAATGACATGTTTGATGTTGAAGGAAGCAGAGACACAAACCTTTCCTCTCTGTCCTTTTCCTTGTCCTTCTTTCTGTCCTACATTTATTGAATGTTTGTTATTTGGAGATTAATAGGAGAGGGAGATAGTCAATAAAATTATTAAAGGTGGTTATAATAACTGCTGTGCAAGAAGGTATAAGAAAAGTCGTAATAAGTCCCAGTAAATTATAAAAGATATCGGCTTGCTCCCCTGTGACTGCCTAGGGAGTAGATTGGGGTCTTACTGCAATCCTCCAGCCTTGGCTTCCCACTATTCCTCATTACTTGACATCTGGATGCTACAATGTTATTCCCTTTGCCCATAAACTCTTCTTGAGACAATTCACCGAAAATAAGACTGCCCGTACAAAATCTTACTTAAAACTGGCTTGTATAAAATTGTTTCTCTTGCTCAGAAATCTCCCACTGACTCAAGTTTGCTCTGAAATGAAGCACATTCTCTCAACCTTTCATTGAAAGCACTTCTAATCTGAAGGGCTAGCCCTCTGATCCTTTGTTGAAATTTCTCCTTAGCCATTCAGTTCAAATCCCACATCTTCTAACAAATCTTGCCCAATTAACTAAACCCCAAATTGGACATATTTCATAATATTTTATGCATCTCATTATTATCAGAATGTATTTTATGCCTTATTTTGTTTTTCCACTTGTATTAAGATGCTGTCTAAATAAAAGGAATATAATTTAGATTTGTTTTAGATCCACTCCTGTAACTCACTGAGTGAGGAATCAATTGGTAAACACGTGATGCCTCCTGAAAAAAAAAAAAACTGAGTTAACTCTGCAGGCCTCCAATGTGAAACAGCAAAATGAAAGCCAGGTCCATTTCTAAAGGCAATCTCCAACGTTAAATGCCTTAACTATTGAAACAATTCATTAAAAACTGAAATTGGAATAATAGTCCTCTATATTCTCTTCTGTCCTAACTTGAATCCTAGTGGTTTTTGGTTCATATAATCCAAAGTCTTGATGGTTCCTATTTGCTACAGGCAATATACATGATTCTAAGAACAGTATGTGTGCATGTACACCTACAGAAACAAACATGACAATTAATAAGCTATGTTTATAGCTCTAGAGAATGAGACTCTCCAAATATTTTAATCATAATGGATGTTTAACTTGGAAATATGGCAGCAGATCAAGTGTATTCTCTAGTCAAGAAAATATCATTTCAAAAGGGAATAAAATTATATGAAAGAACAAATAAACCCGAAATGAATCATTTTTGCTAGACACAAGGCTGGTGGTTATTGTCTCAAGTGACTTAATGCAGAAACAGCCAATAATTGATATACTCCTAAGTGCATGGAGTTTGAAGATAAGCCAAGCTAGATTTAGATACTTGCTTCATGATTTACCAGTTTTGTGATTATGAACAAATTATTTAATTTCACTGAACTACAGTCTCATCATATAGAAAAATGAGATTATAACACCTGTCTTAGATTGTAATGCGAGTTTAGTATAGTACGTTTTGTTAAAATTATCAGTATATTAAGTACATATAAATTGCTGTTTTCTCGTTTCTTCTTGGAGACACTTGGATAATAAAACTATCTCAATGAGCTTTGGAGTCAACTCTTTACTATGTGAAATTTTGATTATTTCTAAGCTGTGTGACATCTGGTGAATTGTCACCAACTTCTACCTTCACTCTCCTCTTCTATTCAGTAGGGACAATATTTCCTACCCTACTTGGCTTCTGTGGCTGTTGAAAACAAACTAGGCTGATCTATGTAAAGTGTTAACTACAGTGATTATTACATTGTAAGTGCTCAAAATATCAGTTTCTCTGTAGCTATAGAGAAGTTACATCATATAACATTTTTTCATCTTAGTTTTCAAACTCAAGATATAATTCTGGGAGAGGGTGACACTAATGAATACAATATAAAAATGCACTTTCTTGATGCATGTCCTACCACTAAAAGCAACAACTGCCACTTTTCCTTCAAACTTTTATTAAGCACTTACTATGTGTAATGTTGCTATGTGACATATACTTGGTAAAAGAGCAGAGATTCTGGAGTTAGATGAAGTAGTTTGAATCCTACCTTAGCCACCTACTAGTTTTTTGGCCTTAAACAATTTATTTAATTATCATGCCTTGATTTCTGCATTGTAAAATTTGATTCTAAAAATACAACACAGGATTGTTTTGAGGATTAAATGAGTTAAAATACGTTAATAACATACTAAGAACATGGTAAGTCTTAGGTATATCCTGGTGCTTATTTATTTATATTAGGCGATGGCACTAATTATTCAATGTCCACTCACTTCAAGATGAGTAGCTTTGAAACCATTTTGTAGATGATGAAGTTGAGACTTTGGTGGCTAAATTGCTTTCCTAAAACTAGACAAGTAGCAAAGGAGGGCACCAAATCTAGAATTTTCTGTTTCCTAAGCTCCTTCATATTTTACTATATCATAATAAAGCCCAATAAGTGGCCACTGCCTATTATACCTTTTATTATTTTAGCATCTTTATATATTCAAGAATATAAAATTATGTTTTATTATATATGCATCACAAACTCCTTATTATCTTAGTTCTTTTAACCAATACTCTCTTTATTTCAGGCCACCCAATAAGTAGCTAACATTTATAAAAATGTACCAAGCAGAGCTAAAGTGGAATATTTAGCCTCATGTCAATGCTACTCTCATAAAAATTAAATGGAAGAACATCTTTTTTCTTTTTATTATAGGAAATTTAACCATATACATAAATATAGAGGATACTATAGTATATTGGACCCACATGTACAATTATTAACTCATAGCCGATACTGTTTTATCTATATTCTCCAAACCTCTCAAATTATTTTGAAGTAAATTCCAGACAGCATAGCATTTCATCTGTAGCCATTTCAGTATGAAATAATGGTACTTTGATGAAACATAACTGCAATTCCATTATCATGCATAAAACAATAAAAGTTGCATCATATAAACAAATTGTAAGTTGGTATACATATTTCCATGATTGTCTTATATTTTAGAGTATTTGTTTAAGCCAAATACAAATAAAGACTATTTTTAGAGATTGCTTTTCATGTTTCTTAAATCTCCTTTAATCTATAGATTTTTTTCCTCTCCATTTTTCAAATCTGACATTGGTAAGAAAACAGGCTTTTTTTGTCCTATAGAGTGTCCTATAGTCTGGATTTTGTCACTGCAACCCCAGTGAATCATTTAATTTATTTTTCTGACCATTGTGCATCCTGTAAATTTGGTCATTCAATTTAGATACTTGATTACTATATTCAGGTTCGATTTTTTAAAAATAATAAACATCTTTTCAATAATGTAATATTATAGCATTAACAGAGCTTGCTAATTTATCTAACTCCCTTCCAAGGCACTTTTGAATCATTGAACTGAAATTAAACTACTTTTGACAGAGAATATTTATACTTTAGCTTTCTGTTTAGTGTAGTTTAGCACTTTGTGTTTGGGTTGTAATCAACAATATTATTATTTTTTGTCAACTCAAAACAGAAATTTTCATTTTCTTGGTTATTGCTATCACCCTCGTGATCTATTTGTGGATTTTTCTGTGTATAGTGTGCATAGGCTCCAGCAAGAACAGTATTAATCTCCTTTTTCTTTCAAAATATCAAGATTCCTTATTAAAGTGACAATAGCCTGATTTCTTTCATACCAAGCAACGTTTATTTGAAGGCAAACAAATACTCAATGGTTAAAGAGGATAGAATAAGGTAAATATTCTTGAAGAATTTGCAGCAAGTTTTTGTCTCTCCTCTCTCTTTTCTAAAATAGGAAGAAAACTACATTGAGGTGCTTTTTCCCATATTATTCCTTGGAATGGAGAGAAAAAAGCATCCCAAATCGTAAAGTTTAACTGAAGCTGGCAACAACATCCGTATGCTCTCATGTACTGTTTTATGTATGAGAAGGTTTTCATGCTTTCTCTGAGGAAGGGAAAAAGGAGAGCATTGCTCTGTTTCCTACACTCAAATAACACACAAGAAGTCAACTCATCTCAGGTCACTTTCAACTCTGTGACAGAGCAAATGGGACTAAAAATTTGTAAGAAAACTGGGGGCTAAAATGTTGAGAGAGTCAGAGGCTGACCTCAATGCCTTGAATTACAATTCAAAGTAAACAGAAAGCAGTTCAGAATGCAGGATGTGTGCTTAATGTATTCTATTCAGTTCACTGCCAGAAATGAATTGTTGCATTGTGTGCAAGTCAAAGCATCCAGGAGTAATTCAAGGATGGGCTCAAGTAGAGGGCATCACAGTAGCCCATTTAGGGCATCAGAGAAACAACACAGGCTATATCTGTAAAGCCAGGTAGCTGAAGAACATTCTGTGATACACCAATGAAAATCTAAACTTACTCATTGAATACTTAGAGTTATTTTAGGACTAGGATTTTTTGGAACAATAAGGCTTTAAGTCAAGTAGCAAATGCTTTGCTTTCAAAGGAAATAAAAGAAAACTTGCAGACGCTTTAGCCTTTGGTGAGGGCTCCAATTACCATAAAATTCTGAAATAACTAGATAGAGGGTTATTGAATTAGAAACCACTTGTGGTAAATAGAAACAACATATACAGGTATAGTACTTATTTATATTTAATATTATAAATGAGAGTAAATATAAACATCATTGATGTACCTACAGTAAATTGCAGGAAATATAGTTTACTTCCATACACGTAAGTTATCTTTAAACACACAATTTTCAAATGGAAGACAATCTGAGTGACATGTGCAGTATTGTTGCCATTGATTGCTGTAGGGTAAATTACTTCAAGAATATTTGTTATCAGATTTCAAACCCTTAGCAGCAATTGAACGAATTTTAAGTGATTGTTCTCTTGGTAAGGTATTTGATCTTAAGTAAAATTATAATTTCCGTCTGAATAGGCAGAAATGTTGAATAGTATTTTACTGATTAATTTTATATATTTGCCAATTATACATTTAGGCTAGGTGTTATCATATTCAATGTTTTTAAATTTCACAACTTTTTTTTTTTTTTTTTTAGAGACTGCTAGGCTGATATTAATTAGAGAAAATGTAGGCGAAAGATTATCTCTCTTGACCTGACTCTTTCCCATGTGAAATTGAGCTGTAGTAGCCTAAGGCAAACTTTTATGAACTGCCAATTTAATCATAAAAACTAAAATAATTTATTTGAGCTTTTCATAAATTGCCACATTATTTTTGTATGTGGGATAATGGCTAAAATTTTATTATCAATACTCAGCAAAAGGTTAACCATAAAAAGTTCTTCAAAATATAATTGTGGAAAATATCAAAACAGGAGAATATAGATAGAAATTGTATAAATTGTAACTGATAATTCATCATAAAATAATTTTTCTTAAATGGTTTTAAAATATTGTAATATAATTATTACCCATATTGATGTCTGAAGGTCAAATTTAAGTTCTAGACCAAATAAAAAAGTATACTAAAGAAGAAAGAAGAAAAATTATTAAAAATGACTGTAATTGCAAATGTTTTTCACAGTGTTTCTTTGATTTGTGAAGTTACCCTTCTAGGTAATTTATCATTATTTAAATAATAGCACAAAATGTTTCATTTTAAATACAAATGAAATAAACTATTTTTAAAAAGAGGTATGACGACTTTGGGTTAAAACACTGAAAATTGCCAGCTACATTTGCCAAGAAGAGGAAATATTCAAAAGAGAAATGAAAACATTGTAACGATCAACACATCCATTGTACAGACACAAAAATAAAAGGTCTCCTTTATAAATTCCACTTACTGGATTTGATGTATTTTATAGCATCATTTTTTTTCAGTTTTTCTGCCAATAATTGATCATCTTCATGCTACCAAATATTGTACTTATTGTATTTTTTAAATTCTGACTTTGCATAGAAATCCCACTGGTAACTTTTCTTATAAGTACACTTTCATCTTCCACTTAGGTACTCAGCCATCCCTCTCTAAAATATAGTAAAAATATTTCAAGAATCTTATGGGAAAATATTCTTTGATCATGAGTATCTTCACTGGAAGAAACTTACCTACATTATTAATGATCACAATGTAATTAAATCAAAACCATTTACACTTTTAATTTGAAGTTGTATTGCTTCATAATTAACCCAAATGGAGGATAAGGTAATTAATTTTTTAGGAAACAACTTCACTGCATAAAGTTAAATATCAATTAATATGTGTATTAAATTGCCAGTAGTGTTTTGAAAAATTAATTTGCTCCCAAACTTTCAGAGCAGCAGAAATTTTGTCAGTGTCGTCTCAATGTCAAGTAACTCACAAGTAAAACACAGAATGAATTTAATTACAATAATCACTAAGAATATAATTATGGTTCTATTTAACATATCTGATTTGAGCCTACCATCCTAATTTTTAAAGTATAACCAAATAGACCACAGAATATACTGCTAATTTTTCTAGGTATGAAATAGTGATTTAAAATGTATCATTTTGGGGGATATTTAGGGGAAACATCTCATTCCTAAGGAAAATACAGGATCAGTGGTATCTACAGACTAAAACCAGTTCATCTAGTAATGTTAATAAAAGTCAAATGCATCCAATATAAAGATAAACAAATATTTCATCTTCTAACAAAGCCCTGAGGACACACAACTAGCAAAGTCACCCACATTCTCTATCATTTAGTCAATAGTGATTAGATAAAATGAAAACTTTGCTGTCTTTTCCTTAGAATTTCTATGGAGACTTATATTTGGACTAGCCATCATGGTAAGTTTGCTTTTCTCTATATTATAAATTTAATTATTGGCCTAAATATAGATTAAGAATAGTTTTTTTCCTCTTTTTTAAACTATAAGATAGAATTTTTAACTATAAGAATTGATCACATTTCAAATCATCTTTTAGTTTCTAGGTAGCTGATGAAGCTACCTTTGCTTTTGAACATTTTTTATGCGGTATGCCAAACACAAAATAAAATAAAAATCCATTCTTCTTTTTTTTTTTTTTTAAGCAGAATTTATTGAGAGGACAGAAAAGCTCTCACAGTGAGAGGGAACCCAAGGGGGTTGCCCAAAAATCCATTATTCTAATAGCCATAGAAATGCTGAGAAATATTGATTATATGTTTTTTAACACATATTAGTAAAAAATGTTTAACTGTGGAATAATGCATTCTGAGCTAAGGAAGGAAAATACAACTATGATCTATGATTGTTTTTATATAAGAAATGAAAAAGAAAAATATTGGAGAAAATTTTAATCTTCATTTATTCCTGGAAATTCAAAGTTTCCATGTGGCCCTCTACTGATTGAACCAGTAACATTTGGGATTGGAGTTACAAAGGCTGGAAAACCAGTAATTGCTCGACTTAGAGTTTCAATAAATAATTATGTTATTTCATAGGTTCTTAAGAGTGAAATGCTCTTTCATGGGACTCATGAGACTTTAAGGATATAGATTTTCCTCAAGGATCCAGGGCATGGAGTTTGTACTCCAGACACTAGAAAGAAGAGCAAAACTTACCAGGACAACTTACCAGGACAATAGAAACTCCAGATAAATTTAGGGCATTCCCAGAGCAGAAGGGTCTGTGGTCTGGTTTTGGATGGTAACTTGAGAGATGCAAAATTAGTAGGGAACACATGTTCAAAATGGTGTTTGAGTGGTACTTTAATAATAATTGAGAAAATTACATATAAGGATGTTTCCCACGGTGCCTCTATGTTTCCCACGGTGCCTCAGTGCTCTGTACTCCCAAACAAAATACGAGAAATAAGAGATTGCTATGTTTTAAAAGATGTATCAGGGTGAGTAAACAATGTGCCCAAAGTAGAGGAGGTATCAGGAATTCTGTCCACTAAGGAAGCATGGAGCATATGAAAATCTTAAATTAATTAAGGAAAACCTAAACTAATTATGTGACACTCCAGAAGTAACCTAGTTACCCTCAATTGTCAAGATTAGAATTTCTGCCATGAGCAGAATTGATTGTTTCCTTGTTAAGCAGAAATAGAGAATGAGAGATAAGGAAGTAGCATTCATTTCTTCATACCTTGTTTCTGTTATGAAAATATTTATATCTTTAAAGAAATAAGTAGTAACTGAGAAGACTAGACGAGCAACTAGCAAGGAGAGAGAAAGGGACTGTATAGTATACAGATGAGTAAAAAATCTGGTATAGGAGCAGCTTCCTTCTGGGTATAGGGATGTCTGGTGAGTGAGTACTGTTAATAAAAATAGCTGTCTATATTTCAATTTTAGGCTTTTTTTTAGTTTGGTATTTGCTGATGACCAATGCCTTCCCTTCTCGGTTTTAACCCCAAACTTTAGTCAAATATTGCTCCACACATAGCCTTGCCTTTTATTACTTTATAAAGTGAAAGAATCAAAGCAGTGTCAACTAACACAACACACAGCCAAAAAAACAAAACAAAACAAAACAAAAAAACACAAAGAAAAAAAAACCTAAAAAAATAACCTGCTCCCCCTCTACATTTTTAAAAAGTCCCTTGAGGCATAGGGAGAGATAGGGGTGTAATTCAAATGTATTTAAATCTCAAAGGACCTTGTATCTCCCAACCAAATCCAGCATATGACAGGATCACCTAGCTAGCAGAAACTGGATGACAGTCAAAAATAATTGCTCTAACATTATTTACTTACAGTCTTTTTTTTTTTTTGAAGATGCAGAAGACTATTTAAAATACAGAAGACTATTAAAAATTTTTAATGAAGCTAAACCACTCACAATCATACCACTCCAAAAATACCATTATTAACATTTTGGCAATCATAAGTTTATTATTTGTAATTTCCTTTATTGCCTTACATCCTGTATGTATATGATTTTCAGACATTAAAGATGTCAATTGCATCCTCATTCTGAAGAAGGTCTTTATACTCATTTTGTTCAGAAACTAAAAGACTAGATAGCAATAGATATTTTGCTAATCAAAATATGATACAAGGATGAGCAGCATCAGCACCACCAGGAAGCTTATTGAAATGCAGAATGTTAAACTGACCCCTGACCTAGCCAGGCAGAGTTTGCATAACAAAATCTACAAATGACTGGTATGAGCATTAAAGTCTGAGAGGCCCTGGATTGGAGGACAGCAAAAACCTAAATTCCATGGTTTCTAGTGACCCATAGATATCTACCTTCAGCCCACTTTGACTTTTATGTCAACTGGCCACTTGATGCTTTCCTTGAATATTATCAAAGCACTTAGGCCTGGTTTGTCCATAGTAAATTCATAAGTTTCTACTCTTGCACATCTGACCTTCCTCTAGAACTCAATAAGTTAGCACTAGAAAACAAGTGTTGCTCTTGAAATCTACCTCTCAAACATCTTCATCCAATCTGCTCCCAAAGTTTATAAAATAGCCCTTGAATCCATCTGCTTCTTTCTCTCCTGTCTTATTTAAAGTTCCTATTACAACCCATTAACTGATAGGCTCACATCGACAGCCCATCTTATTCTTATGTCCTGGGTCTCCCCTACTACAAATCCTTTGCATGTGGCTCCTTACCTTTGCATACAATTTGCCTCCTTTTCTTCCTTGATGTGTTCATATATTCAACACATATTTCTTAAGCACCTACTAGGTTCCCATAAACCAAACACTCTGCTCAGAATGAGACTTGAGCAACAAAATAATGGATGAAAATCTCTGATCAAAATAATAAATGGGAATCTGGAAATGATGGTGCTTATATTCTGGTAGTGTGAGGAGGGATCATAAATAAATAAATGTAATTTCAGATGATCATGACTGCTATGAAGAAAAATAAAGGAGACAAAAAGGGTAGGAAATTCTTGGGCTGAGGAGAGGTACATCCTCATATTTTTATAGAAAATATTCAGGAAAGTGCTCAGTAAGAAAGTAAAGGGTTGAAGTGAGTAAGGGAGAGAGTATTCTAGGCACAGCAGTGAGCAAAATTCTGAGTTGAAGGTCTTGGATGGCAGGTTTTGAGAAGACTCAAGCAAGACACCAAAGTAAGAGGGCCATGAAATAATGAGGACAAATTCAAGGGTAACGGGGAAAAGATAAGGTAGGGACTTACAGCCTTTGCTACAGGCTTTTTAGCCACATGAGTTGGGAGGCCATCAGAAAGAACTTTGAGTACAGGGTGACACGAATTTGCTTAGGGTTTAATGTGATCACTCTAGCTGCTATATTGGGAAGATACTAAAAGCAAGGTCAGAAACAGACTGATCATTTGGTAGGATATGGCAGTAATCCAAATGAGAATGTGTCAGAGCCTGGATGCAATTAGTAACTGTGGAGGTAGTAAGAAGAGATTGGATTCTGGGTATACCTGCTGGGTTCCAGCGATCCTTCTGCCTCAGCCTCCCAAGTAGCTTGTATGACAGGCACGTGTTACCAGGCCTGGCTAATTTTTTTTTTTTTTTTACTATAGAGTTGATTTCTCGTCAAGTTACCCAGGCGGGTCTCAAACCCGCGGGCTCAAGCAATCCACTCACCTCAGCCTCCCAAAGCGCAGGATTACAGGTTGAGCCACTGAGCCCGGTTGGGTATACTTACATGTTTGCCTAGTGAGATGTATCTTGACCTCTCTCAAATTTGATTTTTTCTTAATAGAGATGGGATCTCACTATGTTATCCAGGCTAGTTTCAAACTCCTGGGCTCAAGTGACCCTCCTGCCTCAGCCACCCAAAGAGCTGGGATTACAGGCATAAACCACCACTCCTGGCCTTAATTTTTTAATTGAAATAAATCCCTACTAAATTTTACTTCCTTAGGAAAGCATGCTCTGATCTTCTCAAATCCAATCCTGCCATGGGCTCTGTGTATGGTGTGTGTGTGTGTGTGTGTGTGTGTGTGTGTGTGTGTGTGTGTGTGTGTGTGTACTCATTACTATATCCACAACACATAGAATACTGCATGGTTCACCCATGATAATCATTCAATGAGTATTTGTTGAATAAATGAATTTATGAGTGTTCATTCCTAGTATAAAATTCAGATGAAGCCCTTTATGTTTTAGATATCTCCCAGCTTTATTTCTCAAATACTGTATAATTTTTTCTTAAAACATTGACTATATAGTGTTACTCCTCCTTGGGATTCTCCCCACAACTTTATGTTGGGAAATTTCTAAACATCTGCCATATCTATCAACTTAAAAAACACTTCCTCAGCCGGGTTTGATGGCTCAGCCTGTAATCCCGCGCCTTTGGGAGGCTGAGGTGAGTGGATTGCCTGAGCCCGCGGGTTCGAGACCCTCCTGGGCAGGGAGACCTCATCTCCACAATAAATCAAAAAATCAGCCAGGCGTGGTAGCGCATGCCTGTAATTACGGCTACTCAGAAGGCTGAGGTGGAAGGATCGCCGGAGCCCAGCAGGTCGAGGCTGTAGTGCCCGGGAGCAACCACTGCACTCCAGTCTGGGCGACAGAGTGAGACTCCAACTCAAAAAAAA
>NW_007205405.1:2177-27642 GCF_000164805.1 Carlito syrichta | reverse complement strand
CAGGTTCCCCTAATATCAGGTATTCTTCTTCTGATGGAAAAAAATAAATAAATAGACAGATAGATAGACAGACAGATATAGATTGATAGGTAGATAAGGCATGCTGTTTGGCTTAAGACCACAGACATTTCCTATAACTAGGACACACTGTTTGAAGTGGGGTGGGAAATACAGGAGAAATGCAGAAGTCAACAAAGAAAGGGTCATTGGAGGCTTTGGGGCCATGGTGAGGCATTTGGGCAGGGAGACATAAAAGTGTATTAATCAAGGGAATGAGTTGGTTATATTTTTGCTTTAGAAAGCTCACCGTGCTACGTTTGTGAAGGATGAATTATAAGTGTGGGAGACAAGAGACTTATCAACTTGGGGACTATTACAAGAGTGAAGAAGCTTGGGCAGTGACCACCTAATCAAAGATGGTGACAGAACAGAGAGAGAAAGAAGGAATTAAAAAGAACGGAACATTTAGTCCTAGAAGATGCTTAATAGAGTGCAGGAACAAGGTGAAGAAATTTTCTAAAATGGTTCCAGGTTTCTGTTTCAGATGATTGGAAGAATGTTGGTACCATGAACTGTGAGTAAGTACCAGGGGTTAGAAGCAAATCCAGAGAGCAGGTTAGTTAATTCAGTTTGGAGCATGTTAATTTTGGGGTCTCTCTAAGTGAGAAACTGCCCCATATATATTCATGTCATAAATCGCAGGGAATCTAATGACAATTCAGTGAAGAGAAAGCGTCCTCAGGGAATGCTGACCTCAGACAGCTCCTTAACTTTCCTTCAATACAGTTTCGCCACAAGTAAAACTACATAATAATAATTGCAATATTTTGAAAGCCTGTATTATGTATGTAACAGTTTATTATTAAAATTAAGCAATAACATATATAATAATTTAGAAATAGTAGCACATCACATAAATAATATTAGGCATCAATATTATTACTAAAATAGATTAAATCATATCAAATATGCATCAAAATCTTAACAGAAAATATTTCTTAACTATCAGAGTTACATTGTGTTGATATGCTTTATTGTTTCCATCCCTTAATTTTTCTATAATGTCAGAAGAATTTACTTATTTACTTTTATAACAGTGGTCATTACTGAAAAGTACTAGTGTATATAAAATGCAAGCATCTGAAAAGGTCAAATTGCATTTACAGAATTACCAAAAAGTCTCCTTAAACATGCTATTAGACAACTGCCACAACGAGAGAGACGACTAGAATGAAAAGTTCTTGTAGCAGCATGACAATGTTTCTTTTTCTTTTCTTTTCTTTTTCTTTTTTTTAAATATAGAGTCAAGATCTCAATCTGTGGTCCTGCAGCCTCAAACTCTTGAGCTCAAGTGATTCTTCCATCTCAACCTCTCGAGTAGCTGGGACTACAGGTGCCTGCCACCATGCCAGGCTCTGATGGTGGTACTATTTTTCATTATAGGAAGTCAGATGGAGGAATTTAGAATTGACTGCAAAGTTAGAACCAAGAGGTTGTGTATTGCCCTGGAATTTTCTCAAAGTTATAACTCTGGTTAGAAAACTGCATGAGAGGAACTGCAGAGATATGGATCTCTTCTCAAGGTCCTCATCTTCCACAGCCACAATGGGACAACTGAGTTAAGAAACTCTCTGTGCTGAAAAATAATTTGAGCAGGTGCCGTACTCTATACATGACAATTATTCAAACTTGGATCCTTGGCAAACTTGTGAGGCATTGAAACTTCTGCTCAGCTTCTAGAATCTAGTCATTTACAGTGTACCCCCGGTCATACTGGGCTTTAAAAAAAGCCCATCATTACTGTTGTAAGTGGTAAGAAGGAAGTTGTTTTGTGCTCAATTGAAATGGTTAGAAACGTTGAGCTATTTCTTTTTTTCTTTCTTTTTTTTTTGTAAAGAGGGTTCTGATATCTACAGCTTTCTTTTTAGAATTGAATGTATCTCTTTTTAAATTTAGGATATTTAAAGCTAAGCATGTATTTCATGATCTCATATCTCTTTGCTTTCTTTTCCTTCCCCACATTCCCACAGAATGGAATGTATAGTTTCTCTTCTCGGTTTATATTTACATATTTTTAGGTTAATAACATTCAATTCTAAGTTCCTTTAAAATTATTCGAATTTTAATCAATAATAAAATGTGATTTTTTCAGCTATAAGGCATGTCTGTTCTTTTGCAAATTACTCCAGTAAGTGGCTGAAAGCATTATCTACTATATGATTTTATAACAAAGCACATACTGCCCTACCTGAAAAAAATATATAATCGATGCAGTCAGGACATTTCTGTAAACATGCGGCGTATTTCTGTGAGTTAATTACTAATAAAGATTAAAGCAAAATATATTAGCATGTAAGTCACTTTTATCATGGTAAATTTATGCAAAGATCATATAATCCAACTGGAATGCTTCAACTGAAAATTAATTTGCTGTTATTAATATGTGATGATATTAATCAGCAACATCAGCTTTCCATTATTTTATGCACCACTAAAATGTAGGGCATCATTATATTTAAGATTTTTGCTATTAGAAATAGTCCTAGTCATATCACTGCATTCAACATATGAAGTAGAGAAATGTAATCTCCCAGTTGTGTTCCTCGCTTTTGACAGAAACATTAAGAAGATTCATCTAAGGAGTAAAACGTCACTGAAGTACTGCGTCTTTTTCAAACATATAATAGGAAAATAGTGTAGGTAGTGCAAAATCATCAATACTTGAGAGCTCAGAAGCACTAACTTACAAGGGGAAAAAGAAGTAAACATCTGTACATAAGCATCTTTTTCCAGCGCCTCAGCAAAGACAATGAATAAACTGTTCAAAACAAGACAGGACTGTTCAACACAGACTAAGGCATCTTTCTCATGAAAAATGCAAATGCTTCTTTATAGAATGTTACCTCTGAATAAAGTGCTGGGTTACAGTTAAAAGCTTTCCAATAAGATCATGATAGAATGTATCTCATATATACATTCAGTACCTCAGTGGCATGCTTTAAATAGCAAAAGTGAGGATGGATAGCCTGGCATCACTAATTGCCTATATCTAGTGCTTTAAAGGTATGCATTCCAATTAAATTTTTTAAAAAGTTAACTTTTTCATTAAGGATCGGTCTCATTTACCAGCTAAAGTGGAAGCTCATCTTGACTTCTCTCATAGCTTTAAAGCAACTTTAATTTGCCATTACAAGTTTCAATAGCAACAGCCAGGAATGTCACTAGATATAAATCTCTGAAGGCAATTATTCATCTCAGAGTCCTGTCCTATATAGATTTGTAGATTTTTGTATAAGGTAGGGATCCAGTTCCAGGAGCATGTTGAGAGTGCTTTTACATTCAAACCCAACTCAAGTCTACCACTGGTACTTGAAAATTATGCAAAAACTCTTTTAAATGTTTCCATAGCATCCCAGCCATTGATATTGGCTATTGAGCCAAAGAGGCTTAATATAGACCCAGAATGATTTGTTAAATTTGGTACTCTATTTTAAAATTAATAGCAGGAGTTTAACTACTTCTATAATCGTGGGTATCCATGTAAATCCAGTGGACAGTCTTATCCACACTTGTAGGGGTTTGTCTTGGGTGACGTTGGCAGAAATATGTAGGGACAACAGCACTTTTCATTTATCCTTCACTGAATCTGTAACTTATTGTTACAGAAAACAGTGTGTGAATGTTACCATGTAGCCACACATATGTGTGAAACATTCAAGCCAGTCTTTTACCAAATATATAGGGTTTCTATTAAGTGAAAAATATTTTGTTGAATAAAATCAGGTCAAGCCGTCTTTGGAAATACAAACATATAAGCCAGTAGCTTTAAAGCATGATAATCCTTGCTGAGAGAAATGGTAATTCCTGCATATACAAAGGGTCACAGTGAGAAAAAAGAGACAAGGAAAGCTACTTGGAAATGATAAAATGTGAGTTGAAAGTGAGAAGGAGTTAACCAAGCAAAAGAAGAGGAGGAAGTAGAGGGGGGAAAAGTTACTTTCCTACAAGGAAATAACATTTGCTAATGCAAGGACAATCAAGAGGCCATGACACATTATGGAGGATGCTCAAATACTTAATGAATCAGAGAAAAGGGGGAAGGGGTGAGAGGCTAAGGAAGTAGGTAAAGGCCAGATGAGGGTTAGCAACTTTGCTGTTTGCAGTATGGTGCATGCCTGTCTCCTGCTGCTTTCGAAAACACAGGATGCTTTCTCAGGTGCTTCCTCACAGCCTAACAGTTCTCAGTGTAACATTCCAGGCAATCTCAGTCAATTCATGAAAAGAGGCTATGCGGGCTAGGTCACATATGCTACACAAAGTAATATAGAAGTATTATCCTCGTGAAAACAGGAGAAAGAACAAAAAGTTCACAACCAATGGCTAACAAAATTGGTCTATTGTTTTAGAAGCATCGTTGGGATAAAAGTGTGAGCAAAATATTAGAAGGGGGTTACAGGCTGAATGCTCTCCTTCCCCCACCCTCTGCCAACCCAGAATGCATAAGCACTAAACTCCAGTAACTCAGACTGTAACTGTATTTGTAGATAGGGCATTTAAAAAGGTAAATGAGGTCATAGGGTTGTTCCCCAATCCAATCCGACTGGTGTCTTTTCAGAAGAGGAAATTGGACACACCTGAGGCCCCAGGAGCACAAATGGCAGAGGAAAGACCTTGTGAAGAGTTAGCAGGAAGACAGTCATCTGCAAACCAAGGAGAGAGAGGCCTCAGAGGAAACAACCTGACCAAAACCTCTGCTTTCCAGCCTTCAGAACAGTGGCAAAACATGTCTGTGGCCTAAGCCAGCCAGTCTGTGGTCTTTTGCTATGTCAGTCCTAAAACACCCAAAAATGGGGTTAAGTCATTCAGCAATAGTGAGGGAAAAAAAGAAAGAAAGAAAGAAAACCAAACTGAGCCTCTGGTGAGAGGGACAACAAGAGCTGAGTGATGCCCCCAAAGCAGCTCAATGACAGAAGAGCAATTTGCTTCTTGGAATTCAGTGTCACTACCAAAGATTGGGAGTAAGAAATTGTTCTCTTTCGGAGTGGAATCAAGTCAAGAGTAACACAATACAATTTTGACAAGATATAGAAAGGGCTGCAAATGTGAGGATCACATTTCTGAGGTAAGATTCACAGGTTTGGTTACACCAGAAACCATAGCTCCCATACTCTTCTTCCTTGCCTTTTGGAATTTCTACTTTTCAGAAAAGTTATGCAAAATTGCCAGGATATTTATCACATGGTATCTGAATCATTCACATGCATTCTAGTGTGAATTAAAGAGTTGAGGGTAACAATGTTTCTTATTTATCAAGTATTTCTATGAAATACGTGCTATTATTAACTTCATTATGTATATGTAGAAATTCAGACCCAGAGAAGCTAAAAGCTTGTTTCTGGTTGCACAGTTAGTAGGTGATCAAGCCACTGTCAAGCCAGGCAGTTTGTCTCTCAGTACACTACTTGTTGAGTGATCAATAAAGAATGAAGAGAGTTTGTGATTTCTGAGTGCTAGACAAGTACATAGCACTAAGAAAAGAACACGAAAAAAAAAAGTTTCATTCTTCTAAAAAATTGTTGCATAGAGTTGCCTTGCAAATGGTATTTGAATATACCTAGAAATGAATAGCAAGACACAGATGTAAACCACAGAATAACAGGATAACCACAAACATTATTGACAATGCTCTAGAAATGACTTAAAAATGCAATTAGCTAAAAAATAGAGACACCAAGACTAATTCAATAAAAAGTTTCAGAGCCATGAAATTTGATTTTTTTAAAAAGGAAACTAAAGGATAATTAATTTTTTAATACTTTAAATGGACAGCATAAATAAATTTATGGAATACAAATTACATGGTTCTTGCCTTCTGCCTTCTGAAGAGAGAAGACAGAATAAGAATTTAATCATATTTGTACATTTTATTTTATTTTTAAGAATTCTGGAGCCTCTTAATCTTACATGAAAGAGCAGAGCTGTCAGACTCATTTCTGGGAATGTGTGTGGCTGTGTCATTACCCTGGAAATAGGAGCACAGCAGCCTCATGGATAAAAGTGACAAGACAAGTTGCTGGTAGGTAGCATGAAACACAATCAAGATTGTAGTGAGAAATAAGACACTGAACTGCAGCAGCAAAGGATGCGGGCTACGCGTGCTCAGTCCATTGCTTCTCAGCTTTCTTTGGGGAAAGCCTTTAGTTACCATTTTGTCCATATCAAATCAACTTAGATTTTTAAAGAAAAAACCACCACAGCAAAAAGTTGCTCTCTTCTGCATCTGCAAATAGTCTTTTGTTTTTCAGAATAGTCGTCATGCAAAGCAGACGAATGCCAACCCTTTTGTGTCTCTGGCATTGACAACCTTTCCCAGAACTGACCGAAGGTTACACAGGGCATTTTATAGCTGTACTCTAAGTTGTATTGATACAAAATTGATATGCTTTTGCTGCAATTAATAATTTGCTTGCAACACTGCAAAAGTCAGTAAAATCAACAATAAAAAAGTGGAAAATGGAAATGTTTACCTTGAATTAATAAAGCAAATCACACAACTATGGCATCAAATACAACTCTGTGTATCTCCAAGTCTTCCAAAATATGAGAAGTGATATAAAATATATGATATATATATATATAAAGACTCACATAGAAATGAGAAAAAATATGTATATATTTAAATATCCAAGTAGAAATGAGAAATCAAGATTTATGACTAAAACCTCAACTTCCAGAGTGGATTCAGAGGATTATTTTTTACAAGAATATAATCCCTTCAGGCTCGGGCCCAAAGAGTAATTATTTGCAATATCTACCTCACAAGTGTATCTGATTATGACAATTATGATAGTAATTGCAATCAATTTTAGAATCCCAAGTAAGGGTCAAGTACTTTGCAAGGCAGTTACCATAGAATGTACCTCGTGCTCCCCCAAAACTCTTTAAAATATGTATAACAAGGCAGGAACTTAAGAGTTAGAGAGAGCCGGGCTCGGTGGCTCAGCCTGTAATCCCGCACTTTGGGAGGCTGAGGTGAGTGGATTGCCTGAGCCCGTGGGTTCGAGACCCGCCTGGGCAACTTGGTGAGACCTCACCTCTACAATAATTCAAAAAATTAGCCGGGCGTGGTAGCACGCCCCTGTAGTTCTAGCTACTTGGAAAGCTGAGGCGGAAGGATCGCCAGAGCCCAGCAGGTCGAGGCGACAGAGTGAGAGTCTGGGCGACAGAGTGAGACTCCAACTCAAAAAAAAAAAAAAACAGTTGGAGAGCTAGTAATGTTATAGTCAGATCCAAAAACTGGATGTCTAACTCAATGCTAGGTGACAGAAAGGATTTCCCAGTGATTATCAGAATGAACTGAAGAATTATTTCATGTATCTATGTGTACAGGTAAAATATAAATTCTCACCAATGCCACACCTCCATCCCCTATTCTGATTCAGCATATCTGACTTGGTATTAAGAATATGTGTTTCTAAATATCTTCCCAAGTTGATCCTGATCTATGCTGTCAGGTTGAAAACTGGTATTCTACATTTTCTTTTTTCTATATAGCTTTAGATGGTGTGCTGGATGGTAGAGGCTTCCTAGGGGAGAGGAAGTATCACACCCTTTTGTAAGCTACCCATGGATAAAGCATTCACATTATTTTTC
The DNA here is from genome assembly GCF_000164805.1 of Carlito syrichta. Taxonomy (NCBI): domain Eukaryota; kingdom Metazoa; phylum Chordata; class Mammalia; order Primates; family Tarsiidae; genus Carlito; species Carlito syrichta. The sequence goes on along the minus strand of NW_007205405.1, from coordinate 19,989 downwards.
ATAAAAAGTGTAAAGGTAAATTCCCTGAACTTTGATAAGAATAGCCCTATTCCAAATAATGGTAGAGTTATAATAATGAAGTTTTCAAATTTCAATTAACTTATAATGAAAATTTCAAACTTCAAGTAACTTATGATATCTACATAAGTTGCACCCGCTTGTTCATTTTTCAAAGTAAAAGAGAAAGCCTCTCTTCTAAATTACATCATCACACAACATAGGAATCTTGAAATACATTTTATTTCCTAAAACCCTGAATTATTGCCTTCAGAGTTATAGCACAGTCACTAAATATTGGTTAATACAAATGATTTATCTTTTCTACTATGGAAAAGTAGGCTATGCATGGTATAGAGCTGCCAGGTGCAATTTACAGCTAACAAAACTCAAGTGGCTTGGGAAAGACCAAGAGAACACCAAAGAAAGATACAATGTTTCCTGGAATATTCCCTAATTTTGCGGTATGCTAGCAACATCAGGTAGCAAAGAATTCCACTCAGATAGGGACATTGTTCTCGATTGCTGCAAATGAATAACTGGAGGTCTTTATAGAAAATATGGCCATTGCTATTCTGTCCTGGGGACTGAAGTACACTGATCACAAATATGTCTAGTGTTATTTTTAGAGTGCTCTGCCATGTTGTATGATTTCTGAACAGATATTAAAATGTGTTTCACCGTATCACTCCTTTTCTTTTTCATAACACATGAATTCAACAAAAGATCATATAATAGCATGTATGGTGATATCACTGGAGGAATCAACCTAAGTTGTACTCACATAGCTAGTATAAGTACCATCAATGACAAAATAAATAAAATAGAACCAAATATTTAAAATTCCATGATTCATTATCACAAGGGTATCTGATAGTTCAAGTTTGATGGAAGAAAAATTTCCCATTCCATTGTATGTTATGCGTGGCAATTAAAATAAAATAGCACAGCAATTATTCCCAGGAATCTGAAATGTCATATTACAATGAAACATTCAAACCTTATAAGGTCAGAACTATTTTATTTTAGGAGACTGGTGTCAGCATGATAAAGACTAGTTAAGTCTTTTGATAATAAGGTTAAATATCAGCTAAGGCTCAATTTGATTCTTATGAAGATTTTAAATTAATAATGCATAAAACAAAGTCACGTTCTAGGGCTGAATTATTTAGAGAGGGTCTGGTGAAAATTATGGGCTCTAGAGACAGACTGTGTGGGTTTGAAACCTGGCTTCTCTACATACTAGTTGTGAGACCTTAAGAAAGTGACTTAACCTCAACCTTTATGGTTGTTGTAAGAATTAAATATGATAATATAAATAATTTAGAACATTGGCATGTGTGAAGAGGTCAAGAATTTTTTTTATCACTATTGTTATTAGTGTTTTTCCAGTATCTGGCAATACCGACAAAAATATTTTGGTGCTAAAGCAGAACAAGAAATTGTGAAAATTCTGCTATCCAATGGCATGATTTATAAAAGGGAATAAACGACTGAACAACCAACACTGACAAATACTAAGTCAAGAAACTTACAAAACCCAGTACTATTGTTTTGAAAAATCGTAAGTCTATAAATATTAAGGGAAAGCCGAATCATTAACCCATGTTTGCCCCATGAAGAAAAGATAGTAATTGAACATTTTCTGTGTTTAGCAAAGTCACCCAAAATGACAAAAGTTAATGAATTTACATTTAGAATATGAGACATCATAGGACTCATGTTGGAACTTGTACTGCTGGTGATCCATCCTTGGTAGGAACTGTCAAAACATTAATCAGACTCGTTTTTAAAAAAAATCTGTGATGAGATTATATTCTTAACCCATTGATACTTTCGCGGATAAGTTGTAAAAAGCCTATCCTCAAAATTTGAATATGCTTTTGACAAGACTGCTAATGTTGGAAATTATACCATCAGGGAATTTTAAATGTGCTTCTTTAGACATTTTTGCAATGCAAAGGAAGCTAGCAAAAATGTTGACTTTCGCATATTAAAATATTAGTGAGCAAAGTGCTGTGCCGTGCGTTTGAATAAACAAATCATTATTTATTTTTCAAAGGAAGGAAATGAAAACTCTGGCAAACAACTTAAGAGGAAAGTGCAGTGTGCTAAGTTAGCACTTTGGCTGATAAATTGAATTGTTGCAACAACATTCGCACTAAAATTGAAGGGCTGAGTGAAAACATTTCACCCTACCCAAACAAGTATTAGTCTTCAAAAAAACTGCAAAAAGACAATGAGAAAAACAAAATATGAACGTGCCCATGTGATAATTAATCACAATATCAAAATGCTCATAATGTGAGCATTTCTACCCACAGTGCAAAAGTACATTTAGATAAGAGATGAATTTTCTCCATCTTAGTATGACAGATTTTGATATTATGTTACAAAAAGACTGTATAGAATACAGTCTTAAAATAAAAGATTTAAATATAGCTTTTTAAAAATTCTAGTTTTCAATTAAAGACATCTTGCAATTTCTTTTTTAAAAGTTTAAATTCAGCATTGTAGTTCTGCGCAATTATTATTCTAATTTCTTACAAATAGTAATATAATGTGAGATGTAACAGAGGGTAATGTTAAAGTTGTGGTCTATCAGCCATAAACTGGATATATGTTCTGGCTCTGTCCCATTTACTGACTATGTGACCTTAAGTACATCTCTGTTTCTCAACCTCCTGTCTGTATAATGGGATTAATGTGCCTGACATACTTTAAGTTCTTAAAATTCGCTATAATTCTATTATTAGCTACAATGTTATTAAATGGAAACAAGAGAATCAATTTAAATAAAGGGGTATTCTTAGCATGCCTGAGTCATAATATCAAAATAACCAAAAAAATCAGGTTTAAGTATCATATTAAAATATTAATTGATGTATAATTAGTTTGAAGGAGTTAGCAACATTTATTATTGTTATTACCTTTAGGATATAATGTCATTCAAAGCTTACAGATGAGAACTAAGCCAGATATGATCCTGATATGTTATAGATGGAATTTTAAAAATAGGTGCATAGGGCTGGGCTTGGTAGCTCAGCCTGTAATCCCAGCACTTTGGGAGACCAAGGTGAGGGGACTGTCTGAGCCTGCAGGTTCGAGACCAATCTGGGCATCTTGGCAAGACCTTGTCTCTACAATAAATAAAACATGAGCCGGGCATGGTAGCACACACCTGTAGTTCTGACTACTTGGAAGGCTGAGGCAGAAGGATCGCCGGAGCCCAGCAGGTCGAAGCTCGGGTGGCCATAAGTGTGCCACTGCACTCCAGCCTGAGCCATAGAGTGAGACTTTGACTCAAAAAAAAAAAGGTGCAAATTTGTTTATTATTACAGTTCACATTTGCTTTTTGAAATCTCTTTAGTAGTTCTATACAAAATAGTAATTTCATGCCCTCAAGTTAAAATAAATCAATTCTAGCTCCATAGATAGGTTGCCTTTTTTCTCTATATTTTTCAAATTATTTAATAAAAATGCCTTGGCATCAAAAAAAAAAAAAGAAGAAGATTCTCATTCTAACTCCTCTCATCAAAATCATCTTAAAGTAGGATATTGTCTCATTTTCTGCCTCTTTATATATCTCTACACCCACTTGTGGCATTCACTGAAGAAGGCATGTCCTCTTGAATTTGCATTTAGCCTTCACTTATCTGCTCTGGAAATCCTTCATTAAGTTGTAGAGACTTCCTATTTCTTTTGCCAAATGTGTCCATTAAATTTCTGTCGTGTTGTATCGATGGTTGTGGAATGTCCATTGTTTTTGTTATTTCCCTTATTTCTTACCAAAGGAGACTTTGACATGTTAATAAAGGATAGTGGATGTAACCACAGTTAAGAAAAACTATTAAAAGACTACCAACATGTACTTCATTGGCCTAATATCTTCAACTGTAAAATGAAAACACTGAAAAACAACAACTGAGCTGGTAAAAAAAGAGAGAGAGAGAGAGAGAGAGAGAGAGAGAGAGATTAAAGCTTGAAATGGACAATTTCAATTCAATGAAAGCTGAAAATATTCTTAAGCAACAAACTGTCCTAGTAGTTAGTGAGTTTGTTGCTGACAACTGTCACACACAGACAGACAATACAAAAGTTTCAAATATCCTGGCCCAAACTAAACAATTGTTCCTCCTAATCTGACATTTGTAGAAATCTTCATTTACATCAATATCATAGTTTTACAAGTCTATTTCAGTGCAGCTTTCTCATGATAGAATTAGAAAAATAACATAATTTAGATCAAACAGCCATGCAATATCATACAAGTCAGCAAGGATGATGAGAAAACCCCAGTTAACATTTTTAGCAGTTGACTGCCATTGAATAGAGAATAAGCCCTAAGAAGAAGATTCTGGTTTTCAGAAAATAATAAGGAGGTTCCTGTAAGTTTATTTCTTGCATTGAGCTGACCACTGTCTCCATAACTATTTATGATACCTACACATATTTAGCAAATGCAAAATTTGAATAGGCCAGTATTTCTAATATGGAAAAGCCTTTGTCCAATTTTTAAAATTAATTCTTAAAATATTATAATAGGTCAGGCATTGTGGCTCAGACCTGTAATCCCAGCACTTTGGGAGGCCAAGGCAAGAGGATTGCCTGAATCCAGGTGTTGGAGACCAGCCTGGACAGCATAGTGAGACTACATCTCTACAATAAATCATAAAGTTAGCCAGGCATGGTGGTGTGCACCTGTAATCCCAGCTACTTGGAAGACTGAGGCAGAAGGATGGCCTGAGCACAGCAGACCAATAATGTAGTACCCATGATCATGCCACAGCATCCCAGCATGAGTGACAGAGTGAGACTCCAACTTAAAAAAAAATTACATAACTCTGAAGAAAACCATGAGAAATGTTTTGTTATGTTTCTGTTTCTTTTAGTCATGCTTAAATACAAGAATATGTAATCACACAGCATAAAGGACCCTTTGCTTTAAGTCTTTAGAGAAAACATACGTTTTCACATATTTTTTTTCTCTGTTACCTTTAATTTAAAAAGGAGACACATGATCTTATTTGAGAAATAGATAAGTTATCTCCTAGTAACAGGAATAATGCTAGCCTGTTGCTCATAATGGTAAAAAAAAAAAAAAAAAATTGGCCTTGAAATTCAATGCCTATGTGAAAGAAAACAAATCTAAACATGTGTTCTATAGAAAAACAAAATGAAGAGAGTGCTTTCAAGGCAAATAGTTCACAGATAAATTATTTCTTAATTTAAACAATTCTTATTTTGTAGCTTTGGTGCTTCACCTGTTAATGAATCAGAAAAAAATTTAAGCAGCATGACAAGTTTCTGCAATTTTACTAAAAGGTAGATATGGTATACACAGGGTGCCAAAAAACTGTATACACACTTTAAGAAAGGAAAAAACTGTTATTAAAATTTCAATACTGATATACCAGTAACAAAAGATGAATACAAGTCACGCTTAACTTCTGCAATTACAAGAGGTGCTCAGAGTGGTTACCATCAGCATCCAGACACTTCTGATGACAGCGAACTACTGCAGGACTTGTTGCTGTGTGAGGCCTCCCAGATCTTCCCTTATGCATATCACATGCAGTACCATGCATCTCAAACTTATCACGAATACAAGCAATTGTTAGGCTTGTTGGAGGTTCTGTTACATACTCATGCCTCCATTGTCGTACTTTCACAACATTCTCAAATTTTAAATAACACATAAAAAATGGTCTAGAGCTCCTCGAATGACAACCGTGCTTTCACCATTTTCTTTGACTATCCCGCATATCGCTTGGTGGTGCTAGCATTCATTTGATTAACGCCATCGTTTGAGCCAATGTCATACTACACATTGTTACTGTAATTCAATTCAACTTTGAAGAGTAATACATAGATACCATCTCTTGGCACTCCCAGTATGTGGCATGCATAGAAATCTCAACAGAAAATACTTCAAGGCTTCCATAGTTGCATTGTGTCACTATGTTTTCATTGCATCAATTTCCCGGGTTTTTTGTTTGTTTGTTTGTTTTTAAAGCAGGATTTATTTATTTCTTTTTATGTTAGTGGTCATTTCTGAAAAGTAATTTAAATAAATTCAAGCTTCTGATTAGGACAGAGTCCACTTACAAAATTATCAAAAGTACTTCCTTTTTTTTCTTTTTATTATTATTATTTTTATTATAAAGATGTGGGGTATAATTCACGATTAGGTATACAAACATTGATTATGTAGGTACCCTTGCTGATGAGGTATACCCCTCCTTCCCCTAGCAGTTTCCCTCAACTGCCAATCCTACCCCCTCCCCGGACAGTTTCCCACTGCCAAATGCTTTCTTATAGTATTATAATTGTTCAAGGTCCACTTATGAGTGAGAACATATGGTATTCTGTTCTTTGTTTCTGTGATAGATCACTGAGTATGATCGACTCCAAATCTATCCAAGTTGCTGTGAAGTCCATATATTTATCCTTCTTTACAGTTGCATAATATTCCATTGTGCATATGTACCACATTTTCAAAAAAGCACTTCTTAAATGTGCAGCCGGACATGTGCACAGCCATATGTGGGTGACTGGAATGAAAGTTCTTGTAATAGCCTGACCATGGTTCATGCTTTGTCTTTATAAGAAGTCAGATGGAGGAACTCAGAACTAAAGCTACCTGGAGGCTGTACATTCTTCTGGCATTTTCTCAAAGTTATAGCTATAGTTAGAAAACTGCATCAGAGGAACTCTAGAAACCTGGATTTCCTTTCAAGGTCCTAGCTTGCACGGTGGCAGTGTCACACTTGGGCTAAGAAACAGTCTGTACTAAACAATAATTTGTGAAGGTGTCACTCCCTATTCATGGTAGGTATTCAAAAACTAGATCTGTGGCAAACTTGAGAGACACTGAAACTTTTGCCCTTGCTTCTAAAATTAATCAATATTTTATCTATTGTACAGTTATGCTATCTATTGCTGAATCAGAAAATAACTAAATAAGGATTATTAACTTCCATAAATTTTTTTCTTTACGTTAAAAAAAATCACAAAGCCAATTGTAACTGTTTGCTGTTCTTTGAAGTTTTAAAGCTTTTTATGCATTCAAGAAAGTAAAAGTAAGTAATTTTGCTTAAAGATTCCAAAAAAATTGTATTTATCCTCTGTATTCAAATAGTTAAGATCTGCTTACACAATTTTTATAACTGAATATTTGAGTAGGGTCATTGAAGTTCACACAGAACCTCTCAGGAGTTTTAAGCTTTGCTATTTATATTCTTTGTGATTTTGAACTTGAATAAAACCCCAAACGGCCATTATAGATTCCACTGGGAAGTATCCTCAAGGTTTTGTTTGTATGTTTGTTAAAGCAATCCAAGTGCTTATTTTCTAAATACTCAAATGAAAAATCTAAATAAGACAGTAAATTTTACACTTTCCAATGATTTTATAGATATTTCAATAAAAATTAAGAAATAGGGCCAGATGCAGTGGCTAATACCTGTTATCTTAGCACTTTGGGAAGCCAAGGCAGGAGGATCACTTGAGGTCAGTGGTTCAAGACTAGCCTGAGCAACATAGTGAGACCTTATTCTACAAAAAAAGAAAGAAAGAAAGAAAGAAAGAAAGAAAGAAAGAAAGAAAGAAAGAAAGAAAGAAAGAAAGAAAGAAAGAAAGAAAAACTAGCCAAGCATGGTGGCATGCACCTGTAGTCTCAGCTACTTGGAAAGCTGAAATGGGAGGATTGACCCCAGGAGGTTGAGGTTGCAGTGAGCCAAAATCATGCCTCTGAACTCCACCCTGGGTAGCACAGCAAGACGCTGGCTCAAAAAATAAACATTTTTATATATATAGAGAGAGAGAAATAATTGAAATATTTAAAATTACTTATTTGTAAGAGACCATTAAGGATTATCAATTGCAAGATAACATTTTTGCATTATAACAGCTGAAATTCTATACTACATCTTAATTATTAAATTCCAAATGTCTTAATTTTTATAAATTATTGTTGTATATCAGTACCATCTAAATACTAATAAATATTTCTTCCCCCCAAATTGTATAGTTGCCAAAGTTTGTGTTCGCTACTCTGCTAAAAGCAAAATTATATCTAAAATATCACTTAACCGGGCTCGGTGGCTCAGCCTGTAATTCCACGCATTTGGGAGGCTGAGGTGAGTGGATTGCTTGAGCCCGCGGGTTCGAGACCCGCCTGGGCAGCGAGACCTCATCTCTACAATAAATCAAAAAATCAGCTGGGTGTAGTAGCGCATGCCTGTAATTCCGGCTACTTGGAAGGCTGAGGTGGAAGGATCGCCGGAGCCCAGCAGGTCGAGGCTGCGGTGGCCGGGAACGGCCACTGCACTCCAGTCTGGTCGACAGTGTGAGACTCCAACTCAAAAAAATAAAATAAAATAAAATAAAATAAAATATCACTTACTACAAGTTTTCCAAAATGTTAATTTTTGTGTGAAACCATCTCCTTGTATATCTATTGGACATTAATTATATTGATGCTGTTATTAAAAATCACAAAATTTTGGATGCATGTATACTATAAACTCATTATTTTCCCATTTACTATAATGCTTATCAGTAGAAATATATTATCTAGTCGGCATAATTTACCAAGCAATTATATCAAAACAGAAATATCTCTATCAGGAGGTCATGTTTGCATCTATTTTTGAACGTGCACATAGAATTCTCTGTTTATCTACCCTACTATAGCATTGAAAAAGCTACTGAAATTCATCTTTATCCATATTAATGAATTAATTGGATAAGTAGAGATTCTTCTGATTGTACCCTAAATACACATACATTTATTAATCCAGCAGTTAAAGGTATCAATCAAATATTTTATCACTGCTCAGAATTTGTTTTTCAGTTATTGTTTTCCCCCTACTAATTGGTAAGGCCAGAAGATGGTATTTGGCTTTGTTTTCTCATGTAAATCTAGTAAATGACCAGATCATAATTAGAATGTTTCAACACTATCTTGTTCTTAAGTTTATATTTCAAAAGCTGTTCTGTAGGATGGTGTCTGGTGCCAATTTCTTAATGGCAAATTGTTGGATTTTTAAGGAGTGGATTTATGGTAGCATTTAAACAATGATATTTGGTGTGCATTAGAAGCAAATGCATGCATCACATGGTGACTCATTAAGTGAAAATGTCTTAGACTTATCTCTCTTATTTAATTATTTGATCCACAGATCACTTTCTGAAATAAAAATCTAGATGGATTGGATTGCCTCGATACATTTCTTTTTGGCTGTATTGAAAGAAAATTGTTAGCTGATGAACCTTTATGAACAAGCCAGCAGATTGGAAATAAAATGATCTGAATAATTGAATCATAAAATTGTTATGAATGGAAAAGGCTTCTTTGAGCATGTGTTTTACTCCCATGAAGTGGGGTATATTTAATCTTTCCCTTACCATCTATAACATAAAAGAATATATGGCCTCAAATTGTTCTTCAAAGGCACTTGAAATCACCTAAGTAATGCCTGTTTCCTTTTCCTAATGCACTCCCCCTTTCCTTCCATTCTTCCTTCCTTCAGTGATTCCCCTACAGGTATCTCCTGAGATAATCAGTACCTAGGATGGAGAAAAGAGCTAGCATGAAAGGCAGAATGGTGTTGTAGAAATAAGTCAGAATCAGAACAAACAGATCTGGTTGCAAATTTTGGCTCTAGCACTTACCAACTCTATGCACTTGGACAAATTACCTAACCTTAATGATTCTCAGTATTCCACATTACAGGATTGTCTTGAGGATTAAAAGTAATATGTGAAAAGCATCTGTCATCTATCATATGCTTAATAAATAGTAATTATGATTAGAAAAAAAAATACATACATTTTAAAAGTTCCACTGACAAAACATAAAGAAAACAATGAGGCATGTTTGTGCAATGCATAGTAAGGATACAGTTGGCTTCTATCTGACTTAGACAGCTAGGGTACATACTTGACCAGTCAAATGCTGTTAGTGTAATGGGCACTTTGTATCCACAATCAAGATGGGAAAACAAAGTCTCAAAGGTAGCCACATTTGGGAGCTAGATCCAAAACAGGTTAAAATTTACTCAATTTCTCAGGGCTGGAGAGAATAATAAAAGCTATTTATTTGCTCAAACATCTCCTTTCTAATATGATACACGGTAAATAGTCCAAAGGTGAGTGATCTCATGAAACTCTTCAAGAATGCACTGAAAACAAGCCTGGAGCACTGCAGCATTTATGTAGACAACTGAGAAACTACCACAGTTGACAGGACCTGCTGGCATGCAGCTGTCAATAATGAACTGGCCCAGCCAGTCTGTAAACAAGCTAGTCCTGTGGAGACCAAAGGATGGCCTGGGTATGGTGTCTGGTGCCCAAGGCATTGACGCTGGGGGATGGTCATACTGGTTTTATGTGTAGTCACAGATGCAGTTCCCAAATGATATTATCCACGTACTCACTCAGGAATGGTAGCTTCATTTTACATATTTCTTTGTAGGTGAAAGCTGCTTATTATTCATCTCTTCACTAAGTACTTAACAATTAGTTACTTTGTACCTACCTACAATAAATACTGCGAAAATGGTGATTGGCCTTAAGCCCCAAATGTTTCTATTTAAGAAACCTGAGACTCTGATCACCAGCTACCTATGACTATGGAAAGATGTCCCTAGTATTTGGGCACTCAGTGTGGACATCCCATCGAAAACACTCTGTCAGATACAAGATTCACATAATAAGCCCCTCAGTGCATGCTAATCACCAAAAACAGAAGTATTTTCAAGGCCAGTAGTCCATGTTGACTTTATAAAGAACTGATTCCTTCAGGGTAGGTGTAGCATTGTGATAGCCTCATTATTGTATCAGAACAATTACAACTCTATGCTATAAGCGAGCGGTTTATGAGTTCTCCATTGTTGCTGCAGAGTAAGCATCTCCAGTAAGTAATAAGGTAGCCCAAAAAGGCTTCTGCAAGGACTTCTGCAAACCTGTTCTGCTTGTTATGGGCCTCAACATTCTGAAAAAGTCTACGGGGATAAAATGTTTATAATAAAACTTAGAAATTTTCTTTGAGTCAATAGACAAAGACAGATGATAGATGGATTAGATTTTAGACTATCTAAATAAACACTATAAAATAAAATTACAACATATTTTGTTACTTGAAACACACATATATACATATACATATGTGTGTGTATATATAAATACATAGCTCGAGCAATTTATAATAAAAAGCTTGGTTCAAGTTTTCAATCCTTCCATTTTAGCAACTGATTAAAATTCTTGTATATTTGCAACTTATTGGTCTCTTTTTTTGGTGTTATTTATTTTGGTTTTCTGGTTCTTCTTGAGCTTCCACATCTCTTTTCCTTTCTCCTTCTTTCCATTGTTAGGGATGTAGGGACAAATACTATTTGCAAAATTCTTCTTCTCTGTATCTCCAGTAGCTAAAAGTTTATATTCACTTCACAGCCTTTATTGCTAAAAATAATTATACTTTCCTCCATTGTACTCTGCAAATTAGCCATAATTACTAAAATATATGTCTCATTCCAGAAGTTAATCCAAAGGCTCCATTCTCCTGGCAAAGTTTCTTTCAAATATTTTGGTATTCCTCTGGTAGTTTCTTACACAGGCTCATGCATGCCCCATTTCATCCCATCCAATCCCATCTCATTCCTTTCCATCCTTTATGAGCTCTTCTACTGGATTTATTCTTGTTCACTGCTTTGACACTTGGAGCACCTCCTGCTAGTGGTAGATGCTGATCTAACAAGCAAGAAAACAGATACTGGGTCACATGTCCACTGATCCACCAAGGAATAACATGATGATGATGGGTGATGGGTTGGGAAGGATCTGGTACATGACTGTCTCCTTTGTAGCACACTCTCTTGGAAGGATCCAAAAATATGTGTCTCCAGTGAAACAGAAGATAAACACAGAAAGAACAATGCAGTGCTTTCCATGGAGTTAGACCAGGAGGCACCTTGATTGCAGACACCCATTTAGTACTCATGTTCTCCCAGGGCTCTCCACTGGGTTAAGAGCACAGAACTTTACAGAATCTTTGTCTAACACCCTTGACAACTATTTGGAGAAATAGTATTTGTAAAAATCAGTTATTGGATTTAAATCTAGATTTGAATCCTACTTCTAAAACTTGAGTTACTTCACAGTGGATCCATTTTTTAAACTAAGACTCAGATGCTCCATTGGTAAGTAAAAGTAATAATGACTCCCATGTCAGAGGATTTTTGTATAGGATTCAATAAGATAATACATGCAAAGAGCTTAACAGTTTGTAAGGTACATAGTCAAGAGAAGGCAGGCACTTTTATTATCATGGTTGTACACCCATTCTCCTGATGAGCTATTTCTGATGAGTAGTGGACACATGTTGAGTTTTTTTTCTCTCAACACACTAAATCATCTTGTATAAATTTTTGCAAGACCTCTTGTTTTAGTCAGTGAGCACACCTAAATTTTGGAGACTGACACAGCTTAAATAAAAATTGATAACAGCAGCACAATTTTAAATTGTATTTAGATACACAAGCATATCTAACAAAGTTTGTTTTTTATACACAAGCATATCTAACAAAGTTTGTTTTTTATAAATGCTCTTATCCCTTCAAAACTCAAAACTTTATGCAAAAGAATTGCATTATGGTACACTGATATAAAATAATACCAGACAGGAGAAATCACTAACACAAGTTAATTATATCAATTTCACCCTTTCACCTAAGGCTGCTGAGCACAAAGTCTTCATCTTTTTGAAGTATTTCATCCTGTATGCACAAAAGGAATTCTTGCTTCTTAGTTGTCCCCAATATGCTGCTTTCCCAATATTTCATCAGATTGTCCTGAGATCTAAATCACTCGGCACATGTTTCTAAACTTTCCTTAAGTCATAGACACTGTTGGGCTCAAAACAACTTCAAGATAAAAAAATAAATAGGATAGATAGCTTATTTTTACAAGAGAAGAGAGAAAATAAGCAAGGAATGAATAGATAAAGAGATGACTGAAAACAAATGAACAAGAAAATCCCAGGGAGTTATCAGTATTATGGGGAAATAGGTCCTGATGGGAAATGACCGGGCAGCTATTTTAAGCTGAATAATCAGAAAATGCTTCTCTGAGAAGGTGATATTTAAGCTAAGACATGAATAATAAAAGGAACCAACTACAGATCTGGTGGAAGAGCAGTGTAGGCAGAGGGAGGAGCTGGGGTACAGGCTCTAACTCAAGAGCATTTTGATGTTCTTGAGAAATAAAAGACTGGTGGGCTGGAATGGGGAAGAAGAGGGAGAAGGTAAGAGAAGAAAGCAAAGGTGACTGAGTCATCCTAAAAAGTTTGAAAGACCCTGGAGGGTTTAAAACAATAGATGTGATTTGATATGATAGATTGTACTGAGAATGAATTGTGGGGAGTCAAAGAGTAGACGTTGGGGAGCAGTATGAAGCTACTGTAGCTTCCCAGGTGCAGCGAAGTTAAAGAATTAATAATATGTCTTACAGATACAGAGAACAGTACTTGATGTGGGCAGATTAGAAATAAAGGGGGGATGGAGAACACTGGATCTATGACATAAGCACCCAGCAGAAGTTAAAGTCACTTACCGAGAGAGGGCATGTTGGGGGGAGGATGGGTGGTTAATTTCTCCAAATTAAGAACCCTCCACTAAAGCAGCCCTCTCTCCTCTTTTTTCAGTCCCATCTCTCCTCTCCATGGAAGTTTCTGACTCACCTGCTTAGTCAATTTGGGCAAAGCTAAGCTTGAACAGTCAGCCCATTCCTTTCTGCTTTTCACGCTTGTTGCCTCAGAGGGCTTACATTCTCAGTTCCTCCAGGCTGGGTGTTTTATGGAAGCAGGCAGGTGGGAGGGTGACCCTAGCTCAGGCTGGGAGCCCAGCAGTTATAGGAATCTCACTGTGGTGCTACAACTAAGCCACGTCTTCCAACCTAGCTTTGATCAATAATAAGCTTGGCATTTGTGACTCCAAAGATCTGACTCCACATCTCTCCATCAATTGACTTAGATCTCAGGACAATCTGATGAAATATTGGGAAAGCAGCATACTGGGAACAACTAAGAAGCAAGAATTCGGCCGGACTTGGTGGCTCAGCCTGTAATCCCACGCTTTGGGAGGCCGAGGTGAGTGGATTGCCTGAGCCCGCGGGTTCGAGACCTGCCTGGACATCTTGGCGAGACCTCATCTCTACAATAATAATAACAAAAAAAAAATCAGCTGGGCGTGGTAGTGCGTGCCTGTAATTCCGGCTACTAGGAAGGCTGAGGCAGAAGGATCGCTGGAGCCCAGCAGGTAGAGGCTGCGGTGGCCGGGAGAGGCCACTGCACTCCAGTCTGGGAGACAGAGTGAGACTCCAACTCAAAAAAAAAAAGAAGCAAGAATTCCACTTGGGACATAATAGATTTAAAAGACAAGTTGCTGGAGATTTCAAACAGACTCATGTAGATTAGTTTTGGATTCAGGGGAGAGGTGAAGAGATCAACTTTAGGGTAATTGGTTTATACATTATAAAAATGCATATGTGATTTTCTTGGAATTCATTGTTATATAAATGCATATAGCTTATGAGTATTTACCATACCAAAATGGGCATTTACACGAATCAAAATGGATTATAGCATCAGTCATCAATATCACTATACTTTTTACATAGAAGAGACCAGGACCCCCCCCAACAAAAAACAAAGATTGGATGTCACCATAGTGACTGAGAAGATCGTCTTTGCTGAGTCATGCTGCCCCAAAAGACCTTCCAAGGGTACTTCTTATAGATCAATCATCAGTAGCTTAAGCTTAGCTTGATCAGTGTAAATGATTTGATGCAAATAAAATTCATTTAAAAATCCCACACACTTTACCTCTGACTCATCCAAGGTGCATACTGCCATAGTCATAGAAAACATCTGTCCTATTGAACAATAAAGAGCAGGCTCATGCAGCTGAATCTCCCACACTGATTAAATTATCACCCCATGTAAAACTGAGCTGGGAAGGAAGGCTGGGGACAGAGGTGCTCATGTGTATGAGGAGATGTTCTTATGCATACTGTCAATGTTCCTGGCTCTCATTATTATTCTTGATTAAAATATATCTATTGTCCGTCACCACCAGGAAATATTAACTCACACTTTTGAAGTCACCTCGCCCAAATACACCATTCTATTATTGTGCATGAAGGGATACCGAATAAGATGATTGGCACAGCGTTTCTCAAAAGAATGAGTTACAACTGATCTTAATTACAAAATACCTTCTTTCTTATGGTCAGTACTCTCCCTGCCAAGTTCTTAGCTGGTATGTCTTAATACTCATGGAAAGTAGTTAACATAATAGTGCTTATATAAAACATGCACACTTGTTTTCTTTTTATAAACATAGGGCCTTTCTCACATAGTCTTACTACAGACAAAAAAGATATCATTATTTATATAATTTTTGGCAAAATTTACAAATTCACTTAAAATTATTAAGTGGATTTAGGAAAATCCACATTTTTAAATGCATAGTTTCTTGAAATAGAGTCATATCCTGAAAATCCAAAATTATTGCTGTTTTTTTCCTTTCCTTTTCTTTCTTTTTTTTTTTTTTTTTTTTTTTGAGTCAGTCTCATTCCATTGCCCAAGCTGGAGGACAGTGACATGCTCACAGCCACTCCAGCATCAACCTGCTGGGCTCAGGTCATCCTTCTGCCTCAGCCCTCCAAGTAGCCAGAACTACAGGTGCACACTATCACGCCTGGCTAATTTTTTGATTTATTGTTGAGATGAGACCTCACCAAGTTGCCCAGGCTGGTCTCACAACTTGTGGGCTCAGGCAATCCCCTTGCTTCAGCCTCCCAAAGTGCTTGGATTACAGGCTTGAGTCACAACAAATCTATCAACATTTCAGGATTTGGTTAAAGAGCTATTATATGTTCACAAACTTTGATGGGGTTTTAACCCAGAAAATTCAACTGGCTAGAATGTTTTGGATTTAAATGATAGAATTCATAAAACAGTCCAGCATTAGAAGCTATTTTATTTCTGAAATTAGTCATGTTAAAAATGATATTAAGTTAAAATACTGCTGTGCTTGTCAAACTAATAGATTTAGAGCTGATATCAACTCCAGAAGTTGTAGAATAAAGAAAAAAAACTGCATTTCATGTTTGGCTACAAAATAACTTGATTATTATATCTGAAAACAATGGTAAATTCAGACCTCTTGGCACTATCTACAACCAGGTAAAATACTGCCTTGAATCTCCTGGAGGCTTGACGTGTTTGCTATTTGGGAAAGGCTTGTTTGGACTTGTATTCAAGGATCTCAGTCAAGTGGTTATTATATAGCACACAGATCAGAATCTTGGTTTATCTGAGGTTGTACACCCTTCTGACTTCCAATTTATATGTTAAAAAGTGAATTTGTAATGCTTACTTACTTTATTTAGAGCAACTGGCTAGAAGTTGAGATTGTTCAACCAATCTACTGAAAGTTAAGAGAAGTAAGAAACTAACAGTTACAGAGAACTATTCTCGCTACATGTGATGTGATTTGTTGCACCACCTTTGGTTCCTCAACTTGTTTCACACCCTCTTCTGTTGATTAGAATTTGCCTCCAACTTTCGGCAAGATGGCGACAGAGCAGCCTGGTCTGTGAAACCCTCTGCAAAGGAGAACTGCAGTGGGTCTCTGGCTCTCGCCCCTGGGGATACGGACTGCAAAATCGCAGCCTGCTCTTCATACAGAGCTCAGCTGTTTTCACCACTGGGACATCACAGCGGACTGGACAACCACCGCAAAACAGACACCCCACCGCCGTTGCTGCCACAGCCACCGCAGCCACAGTCGCCACAGCCACAGCCACTGCAGCCACTGCTGATAGCACATTGCACCACCCAGGCTGGAGGTGATCCACAACTTCAGTCCTTGAAGCCCCTTCAGGAAGATCTGCTGGGATCGCTGCCACCTCTCCCGCAACTGAGACATCCTGCGCACTGTGAGTCCCCTGCTGGCGATTCAAGGTAACAACATCGAAATGGGAGAAATAAGCTTGAAAAAGACATAGGCCAGAGTGGTGAACGGAGGGTGATCTGAACTGTCCTTCACAGCAGACCAGAGGCAACTGACCCTAACTGCAAACTAATTTACCTGCTTGAAAAGAGAGCTAGAAATCAGAACTGAAAGGACATTGGACTTAAACGAAAAGTCTCAGAGTGTGTTTCACTGATCCTGTTAGTTTAATGACTTAATTCTATTCCTACTGTACTGTTCCTTTTTTCCCCCCTCTTCCTTTTCTTCTCTTTTCTTCTCTCTGTAAACCATATCTTTGTATAGAGGAACACCACACCAATAAGGTGATTGGTTAGCTTGTATGATAGCATCACTATATATATATATATAGTTTCTTGTACGGGAATTGGTTCGTCAGTAGCTGTGGTTTATTGTTTTTATCTGTTTCAGTATAGGTCACTCTCTCCATTTGTTGGCACACGTTTGTTTTCCCCCTTATTTCTCTATCACTCCATCCCCCTCTACAACCCACTGTCTGTTCCATTCTCGTCCCTCTGCTAACCACATTTTATTTCAGGGAGTAAACCTACAGCCCCACTGCACAGACAGATTCCAAGGCAGTGGAAGTGGGTTCCAGATTATTCACACACCTGTCAGCGAATACCAGGTCCTGCAGATAGATTTTGAATCACAGCTCCGCCCTTAAGTAAATCTCAAAACCACAAAAAGGACCACCCCCAACCTACAGTGCAACTCCAGAATTGAACAAAGTAAGAGGGCATACATAGAGAATAGGA
>NW_007205405.1:1095-1889 GCF_000164805.1 Carlito syrichta | reverse complement strand
AATGGAGAGAATTAAAAAAATTGAGGAGAGACAAGAGGAAAATAGGAAGGAGCTGATGTCAGAGATAACAGCAGTAAAGAACACTGTGATGGAAATGAACAACTGACTAATAAGCATGGAAAGCAGAATTAGCCAAGCAGAAGAAAGAATCTCAGAGCTTGAAGATCAAAACACAGAACTAACCCAAACTGTCAAAAGCATAGAAAAGAAGTTCAAAAAGACAGAACAAAACCTGCAAGAGATGAACGATCACTTCAAGAGACCAAACCTAAGAGTATTGGGCTTCCTGAGGCAGAGAGAGAAACAGAAGACAAACTGGAACAAACATTTCATGAAATTATTCAAGAAAACTTCCCTCATCTCATCAAGGATGAAAAAATTCAAACACAAGAGATTCAGAGAACCCCTGCAAGACAACAAATGAGAAGACCAACTCCCAGACACATAATAATTCGCCTAAACAAAGTAGCTATAAAAGAAAAAAATCCTAAAGGCAGCAAGAGAAAAAGGCCAGACTACCTACCAGGGAAGAACAATTAGAATAGCAGCAGATTTATCCACAGAAACCCTTCAGGCCAGGAGAGCCTGGAGCCCTATGTTCAAAGGTCTTAAAGATAAATAATTTCAACCAAGAATAACCTACCCGGCCAAACTAAGTTTCATTAGTGAGGGAGAATTGAAATCTTTTCAAGATATCCAATCCCTAACAACCTACACTGCCACCAGACCACCTCTACAAGAAACACTTAAGAAAGTACTGAACACAAAGAAAAAGAAAAAGGAACAACAACATT
>NW_007205405.1:0-679 GCF_000164805.1 Carlito syrichta | reverse complement strand
AAAGAAAGATATTGACTCTATCATCAATCATTACTGGGGACTTTAAATACCCCACTCACAACCCTAGACAGATCATCAGGACAAAAAAATCAGCAAGGAGATCTGGAACTTCAATGTGACTTTGGACCAAATGGACTTAATTGATACCTACAGAACACTCCATCCAAAGACCACAGAATATACATTCTACTCATCACTGCTTGGAACGTATTCTAAGATCGACCATGTAATTGGCCATAAATCAAGCATAAGCAAATTTAAAAGGACCGAAATTCTACCAAGCACCTTCTCGGACCACAGTGGAATAAAAATAAACATTGACACCAACAAAGTCCCCCCAAAACCCACAAAGACATGGACACTAAACAGCATGATGCTAAACAACTCCTGGGTCAATGATGAAATCAAAACAGAGATCAAAAGATACCTGGAAACAAATGAAGATGAAGAAACATCTTACCAAAATCTCTGGGATGCCTTGAAAGCTGTAGTAAGAGTGGAATTAATATCCCTACAAACACACATGAAGAAAATGGGAGGAACACAAATTAACAACCTAACAAGCCACCTAAAGAAGCTGGAAAAGCAAGACCACAAAAACCCTAATTTCAGCAGAAGAATCCAGATCACCAAAATAAAAGCCCAAATCCAGGACATAGAAGACAAAAAGATAATCCAA
>NW_007205404.1:0-733 GCF_000164805.1 Carlito syrichta | reverse complement strand
AATGGCAGGAGGTCATTTTTCATAAAATAGTTTGTCTAAGCTACATACAACTTAGATGGAAATATCTTTAAAATCATTTGCAAGAATAATCTTAGTACTGCTGGTTTATATCTCCTTTTCTTTGGCTTCTCTATCAACTTTTGCTTTGTATACAAATGGCCATCTCATACAACACAGGTAAAATTGAGGAGGAATCCCATTACCCATTTCCTCCAACCTAAGGTTCCAGAATTATCGATATAGCTGGGACATGAAAACAAAAAACAAATTGATCACAATATTACATATCATCTGTGCTTTACTAATAACACATGCATGCCCTGTCTTAAGTAAATTCAATGTTTTATATCTGTACTTGGAGAGTTCAGTTCTTAGTAAATAATCCTATTTATTGAAATAACAATTTCCTTTAATGATTCAAAATACAACTTAATTTAAAATTCACTTTACAAAAATTCAGTTTACATGCAATTTATTTAAAGTATTCCACTATTAAGGCTGAAGTCTAGCTAACAATATATTCATGCTTTATATGCATTATTTCTTAAAATAGTTTTAGTTGTTTGACTTTCACATTTTAAATTTTGAGGTGGGGAAAGGGATTGGGAATCAGAAATTACTTATTGGGTACAATGTTCACTCTCTGGGGAATGAACCACCTGAGACCCCACCCCCACCACTCTGCGATATGTCTATGTAACATAGCATGCACATGTACCTCCTGAATCTAAAA
>NW_007205403.1:0-774 GCF_000164805.1 Carlito syrichta | reverse complement strand
CCTTTTCTTTGGCTACTCTATCAACTTTTGGTTTGTATACAAATGGCCATCTCATACAACACAGGTAAAATTGAGGAGGAATCCCATTACCCATTTCCTCCAACCTAAGGTTCCAGAATTATCGATATAGCTGGGACATGAAAACAAAAAACAAATTGATCACAATATTACATATCATCTGTGCTTTACTAATAACACATGCACGCCCTGTCTTAAGTAAATTCAATGTTTTATATCTGTACTTGGAGAGTTCAGTTCTTAGTAAATAATCCTATTTATTGAAATAACAATTTCCTTTAATGATTCAAAATACAACTTAATTTAAAATTCACTTTACAAAAATTCAGTTTACATGCAATTTATTTAAAGTATTCCACTATTAAGGCTGAAGTCTAGCTAACAATATATTCATGCTTTATATGCATTATTTCTTAAAATAGTTTTAGTTGTTTGACTTTCACATTTTAAATTTTGAGGTGGGGAAAGGGATTGGGAATCAGAAATTACTTATTGGGTACAATGTTCACTCTCTGGGGAATGGACCACCTGAGACCCCACCCCCACCACTCTACGATATGTCTATGTAACAAAGCATGCACGTGTACCTCCTGAATCTAAAATAAAAATGGAAAATAATAGAGTGCCTGTGAGTATTGTTACAATATAAATACTCTGGAGGATGCTTCCTTTTACTAAAACCTGGATTTTGCTGCCTAGAGTAAAATCAAGAAGAAGCACCAATTACAGAAAGGTGACTTGCCTGGGTATACTGAG
>NW_007205402.1:0-700 GCF_000164805.1 Carlito syrichta | reverse complement strand
AATATTCACTTTCTTTATGCCAAAATAGTTATGAGAGCAGAGAAAAAGTCTCAGGAGTCATCCCCTGTTTGGGCTGGCATATTTAGTAACAGCAGCCAATGCAGTTATGTCTGCAGAGAATGGTGAGGTTCTCTGCCCCTATTTCCTTCAAGGCTGCTCATAGGTCTCTGCTGAATCCACCCCAAGGATCTCCTTTTGCTAAGGGAACTGCTCCTCCCCACATACCCTGTTCAATTTCTTGTTCTGCAAGAGCTTTATGGGTATTGCACTCAGTTTACTCCTCAACAACCTCCTGCAAACAAAACTCTTCCTCAGACTCTGTTTTCAGGAAACTCAACCTCAGGAAAAGCTATCTATACATTCTCTGTTACATTTCTAAATGCAGCAATCTACTGAGCCCTTCAAGATGCCTTTCAGATTAAACGACAAGTTCTCATTTAAGAATGAATAAGCTGGGGTTTGATCCAATCTTCTTTTCATAAAGTCCACTGGAATGAATGGACAGTATGCCATGATTTAATAGCTCATAGGAGGCAGAGTTTTCCATTTCAAGCAGTGTGATTCAAGCAATTATGCAGCAATTATTTAACTTTTAGCACAAATAATGGAATATACTCTACAAATTGTCACCTTTTCTAAGTGTGACAATTGTGTGCCAGAAAACTACCAAATACTAAGATAAGTTTCTCATTTGCAAGAT
>NW_007205401.1:0-2909 GCF_000164805.1 Carlito syrichta | reverse complement strand
CAAAAAGACAGAACAAAACCTGCAAGAGATGAATGATCACTTCAAGAGACCAAACCTAAGAATAATTGGGCTTCCTGAGGCAGAAAGAGAAACCGAAGCCACACTGGAACAAACATTTCATGAAATCATTCAAGAAAACTTCCCTCATCTCATTAAGGATGAAAAAATTCAAACCACAAGAGATTCAGAGAACCCCTGCAAGACAACAAACGAGAAGACCAACTCCCAGACACATAATAATTCGCCTAAACAAAGTAACTATGAAAGGAAAAATCCTAAAGGCAGCAAGAGAAAAAGGCCAGACTACCTACCAGGGAAAATCAATTAGAATAGCAGCAGATTTATCAACAGAAACCCTTCAGGCCAGGAGAGCCTGGAGCCCTATCTTCAAAGTTCTAAAAGAGAAACAATTTCAACCAAGAATAACCTACCCAGCCAAACTAAGCTTCATAAATGAGGGAGAATTGAAATCTTTTCCAGACATCCAATCCCTACGAACCTACGCCGCTACCAGACCACCTCTACAAGAAACACTTAAGAAAGTACTGAACACAGAAGAAAAAGAAAAAAGAACAACAACATTCTTCACAAGAGTACAGGCAAAAGATTAAAAACACACATGAACCAACTCCAAAACCCAAAGAAAGACAACAAAATAAACAGGAACAACTCTGTAAGAACCTTATGACAGGGATCAACTCTTGCATTTCAATTATTAGCCTAAATGTGAACGGACTAAATGCACCACTGAAAAGACATAGATTGGCAAAATGGATAAAATATCATCAGGCAACAATCTATTGCCTTTCAAGAGACTCACCTCACTAGAAAGGACATCCACAGACTCAAAGTAAGAGGATGGGAAACAAACTTCCAGGCGAACGGAATACAAAAGAAAAGAGGAGTAGCGATCTTAATTTCAGACAAAATACCCTTCAAGCTATTAAAATCAAAAAAGATACAGAAGGCCACTACATAATGATAAAAGGCTCAATCCATCAACAAGAAATATCTATTCTAAATATATATGCACCCAACATAGGTGCGCCAACTTTCATAAAGCAGCTTCTTGGAAAACTAAAGAAAGATATTGGCTCTAACACTATCATAACTGGGGACTTTAATACCCACTCACAACCCTAGACAGATCATCAGGACAAAAAATCAGCAAGAAGATCCGGAACCTCAATGTGACTTTGGACCAAATGGACTTAATTGATACCTACAGAACACTCCATCCAAAGACCACAGAATACACATTCTACTCATCACCACATGGAACATATTCTAAGATCGACCACATACTCGACCATAAATCAAGCATAAGCAAATTTAAAAGGATTGAAATTCTATCAAACACCTTCTCGGACCACAGTGGAATAAAAGTAACCATTGACACCAACAAAGTCCCCCAAACCCACAAAGACATGGACACTAAACAGCATGATGCTAAACAACTCCTGGGTCAACGACGGAATCAAAACAGGGATCAAAAGATACCTGGAAACAAATGAAAATGAAGAAACATCTTACCAAAATCTCTGGGATGCCCTGAAAGCTGTAGTAAGAGGGGAATTTATATCCCTACAAACAGACATGAAGAAAATGGAAGGAACAGAAATTCACAACCTAACAAGCCACCTAAAGAAGCTGGAAAAGCAAGACCACAAAAACCCTAATTTCAGCAGAAGAATTCAGATCACCAAAATAAAAGCCCAAATCCAGGTCATAGAAGACAAAAAGATAATACAAAAAAATCAATGAAACAAAAAGCTGGTTCTTCAAAAGGATAAACAAGATTGATGGTCCCATAGCTAGACTGACCAAGAAAAAACGAGAAAAAAAACAAATAAGCACAATCAGAAACACAAAAGATGAAGTCACATCTGACCCTGAAGTAATACAAAAGATCATTAAAGACTACTACCTACACTTGTATGGAAACAAACTTAAAAACCTTAAGGAAATGAAGGACTTTCTGACATCACACAACCTACCTAGGTTGGAACAAGAAGAAATTGAGACCCTAAATAGACCAATAACAATCAAGGAAATCAACTACGTAATAAGAAAACTTCCTACAAAAAAAAGCCGTGGTCCAGATGGCTTTCCAGCAGAATTCTACAAGACATTTAAGGAGGAGCTGATACCAATCCTACTGAAGGTATTCCAGGCAATTGAAAAAGATGGAACTCTCCCCAAATCATTTTATGAAGCCAACATCACATTAATACCAAGCCAGGTAAAGATCCAACAAAGAAAGAGAACTACAGGCCAATATCTTGATGAACACAGATGCTAAAATTCTCAACAAAATCCTAGCAAACCGGATTCAACAATACATCTCAAAAATCATCCACCATGACCAAGTAGGCTTCATTCCTGGCATGCAAGGCTGGTTTAACATTCCTAAAACCATAAATGTAATTAAATACATCAACAGATGTCAAAACAAAAACCACATGATCATATCATTAGATGCAGAAAAAGCTTTTGATAAAATCCAGCACCCCTTCTTGATAAAAACCCTTGAACATCTAGGCATACGGGGAACATACCTCAAAATAGTAAAAGCCATCTATGAGAAACCCACAGCCAGCATACTCCTAAATGGACAAAAATTGGAACCAATTCCCCTGAAAACTGGAACTAGACAAGGATGCCCACTCTCTCCCCTCCTGTTCAACATAGTATTGGAAGTCCTGGCTAGAGCAATCAGAGAAGAGGAGGCAATCAGAGGTATTCAAATAGGAAAAGAGGCAGTCAAGTTATCTCTCTATGCAGATGATATGATGGTGTATCTCGAAAACCCAAGAGAATCTGTCAAAGGCCTCCTTACATTGATAAAGGCCTTTGGCAAAGTCTCAGGATACAAAATAAATGTACAAAAGACAATTGCATTCTCTACA
>NW_007205400.1:0-761 GCF_000164805.1 Carlito syrichta | reverse complement strand
TAAAATTCTCAACAAAATCCTAGCAAACTGGATTCAGCAATACATCTCAAAAATCATCCACCATGACCAAGTAGGCTTCATTCCTGGCATGCAAGACTGGTTTAACATTCGTAAAACCATAAATGTAATTAAATACATCAACAGATGTCAAAACAAAAACCACATGATCATATCATTAGATGCAGAAAAAGCTTTTGATAAAATCCAGCACCCCTTCTTGATAAAAACCCTTGAACATCTAGGCATACGGGGAACATACCTCAAAATAATAAAAGCCATCTATGAGAAACCCACAGCCAGCATACTCCTAAATGGACAAAAATTGGAACCAATTCCCCTGAAAACTGGAACTAGACAAGGATGCCCACTCTCTCCCCTCCTGTTCAACATAGTATTGGAAGTCCTGGCTAGAGCAATCAGAGAAGAGGAGGCAATCAGAGGTATTCAAATAGGAAAAGAGGCAGTCAAGTTATCTCTCTATGCAGATGATACGATGGTGTACCTCGAAAACCCAAGAGAATCTGTCAAAGGCCTCCTTACATTGATAAAGGCCTTTGGCAAAGTCTCAGGATACAAAATAAATGTACAAAAGACAATCGCATTTCTCTACACCAATAATAAACAAACAGAAACCCAAATAAAAAACACAATTCCATTCACAATAGCCACAAAAAAAATGAAATACCTTGGCATCTTCCTAACCAGAGACGTGAAAGACCTTTATAATGAAAATTACAAAACACTGCTCAAAGAAATCAAAG
>NW_007205399.1:0-786 GCF_000164805.1 Carlito syrichta | reverse complement strand
TCAGAATAAAACCTTTTTTAAAAAAGCATTTTGTGACTTCTTACAGTCCTTGGAGTCCTGCCCTCCCCCATCCATACTTTATTTTTTGCCATCTGAGTGCTAACACTGGCATCAGAAAACCTTCAGAGTCTTTTTTAATAATTCAGATCATTTAAGGCTGAAGTTCTTTTTGTTCAGAATATGTTGGCTTCTGTTATCAAAACTGAAATGTGAAGACTCTCAAGTTCCCATCATTCTTCCAGCCTGAGATAAGTGAAGATAAGTGAAAACTAGCATTTTCCAGGTAAATCTTGATTTGCTGAGTGCCTGCTGTGTGCCAGATATTGTATCCTGGGCCAAGTCCTTTTAAAGGGACTCAGGAAGGGCATTTACTCTTTTGGCTGCTAGAATATGATTTCCTTTTATCATCATGCCGTTCAGTGAATGCTGGTGTGTGAATGACTGAGTGGAAAAGGGAGAGTCATGCTGTCTTGTCCCCTACTGAGTTGGTAGCAGATTCAGGACAGGGTTTTGAGTCTTCTACTCCCTAGTACACTATTAGCCCTAAACTCCAAGAAGTTGATAGGGTTTGTCATTCTTTTTCACAAGGGGACATTTTTTTTCACAGCATAAGAAGAAAGCTAACTGGAATTAACTTATACTTTATTTAAAAAATCAGTGCATGCCTAGAGGCCAAATAATAGAGTTGTCAAACTATTAGAAATTTTCTAAATCAGAATTAAAACAAATACCAAGGAAAAATAAATATGCCCTTCTGAGCTGTGTGTGATTGGGTCAGAGAAAACT
>NW_007205398.1:0-1402 GCF_000164805.1 Carlito syrichta | reverse complement strand
CTGCCCTCCCCCCATCCATACTTTATTTTTTTGCCATCTGAGTGCTAACACTGGCATCAGAAAACCTCAGAGTCTTTTTTTAATAATTCAGATCATTTAAGGCTGAAGTTCTTTTTGTTCAGAATATGTTGGCTTCTGTTATCAAAACTGAAATGTGAAGACTCTCAAGTTCCCATCATTCTTCCAGCCTGAGATAAGTGAAGATAAGTGAAAACTAGCATTTCCAGGTAAATCTTGATTTGCTGAGTGCCTGCTGTGTGCCAGATATTGTATCCTGGGCCAAGTCCTTTTAAAGGGACTCAGGAAGGGCATTTACTCTTTTGGCTGCTAGAATATTATTTCCTTTTATCATCATGCCGTTCAGTGAATGCTGGTGTGTGAATGACTGAGTGGAAAAGGGAGAGTCATGCTGTCTTGTCCCCTACTGAGTTGGTAGCAGATTCAGGACAGGGTTTTGAGTCTTCTACTCCCTAGTACACTATTAGCCCTAAACTCCAAGAAGTTGATAGGGTTTGTCATTCTTTTTCACAAGGGGACATTTTTTTTCACAGCATAAGAAGAAAGCTAACTGGAATTAACTTATACTTTATTTAAAAAATCAGTGCATGCCTAGAGGCCAAATAATAGAGTTGTCAAACTATTAGAAATTTTCTAAATCAGAATTAAAACAAATACCAAGGAAAAATAAATATGCCCTTTTGAGCTGTGTGTGATTGGGTTCAGAGAAAACTTCCTAATTTTATTTGCTTTCATTTTTATGCTACTTCACAATCACCCCAAGTTGCTAGGTAACAAAATTATTATGGAACCGGCTCAGAATTTGCTGTATAGTAATCAGTCTTCATGACTGAAAACACAGAGCGAATGTCAATGAGGGAGAAAGGTTTTATTCTCCTGAATCTAGATAAAGCACATGAAAATTTGCTTCTGTCCACAGGAGATTCTTACTCCTTGTCAAAGGAACAATAGGCGACATTTTTAAAAATATGATCTTTGTGCACGTTGCTAGGTTATTTCATTTTCAGCCTTTTTCTTTACAATGTAAAATCACTTAAAAAATACCAAGAGAGATAAGCAATAAGGAGTAGTGAAAATGGAAATCTGATAGTGTCATTAAAGCATTGATTATAGTAATAAATATATTAGATTACATGAAGATAAAAGATATTTGAATACTAAGCACAAACTACAGTGAGCCACAAACTACAGTGAGACACTGCTAGTTTTAAAATCTCCTTTTTATTTTTCTGAGTTTCTCAAAGTGGCAATTTAGTACTGACCCTTAAAATGTTTTTTGCTGAGTGAAATAATTTCCCCCGAATTATGAACACACGTTCTGCTATTATTTATTTATTTATTTTAGTTGGAGTCTCACTCTTTCGCCCAGACTGGAGTGCAGTGG
>NW_007205397.1:0-734 GCF_000164805.1 Carlito syrichta | reverse complement strand
TTCTCACACAAGGCATACCAGAGACAGATGCATCATTATGTCTCTCAATGAGACAAAGGAAATTTTAATGTTCTTTTGTTTTTACTTTACTGTATAAACTTGTAGAGATTCTGTCTAGTCTTTGTAGTACCCTTCACTGACTGCCTTACATTCTAGATAAACTTATTCAATAATAAGACTTCTTTCTTTTCTAGGTTTTGTGGAATGAACTCTGTTATTAGTATCTTTGTTACCCCAACAGAAGTAAAGATTTGGCTACCCTTAGGTCTCTTGTGTTATTACCTTAATACCATTTGAATGACTACCATTCCCTAATACCACCTGAATCTTGTCATGCCTTCTAAAAGTTACTATGAACATACTTTACTTTCTTCATCTTTAAGTAGATAATTACTGAGTTAATTCATTTTTCTGTATAACTTTTTTATCTATAAAAACTGACAATACATTAAAAAGGTACATCTAAGGTCTGACAAATGTAGATTACATGGTAGTAGAGAATGGAGGCAATCTTAGTACAAAGAGAAATTATGTGACTGTACATCTGAAGATATTATTCATATATGAGCCCCAAGTCAGTGACCACAAGAAAATACAGATTGAACACCCCTAACTCAAAATCTGAAATACTACAAAATCTGAAATTTTTTGAGTACCAGCATGTCACTCAAAGGTCATAGTCAAAGAAAATGCTCATTGGAGCAATTTCAGATTTTGGATTTTTGGATTACAGA
>NW_007205396.1:0-1287 GCF_000164805.1 Carlito syrichta | reverse complement strand
TCTGTCCTGAGTTGTATACTAATATTACTAATAGACATCCCAAAATTAAATATGTCTAAAATACTTCCGCATTCATTCTCCTCCATCTCAGTAAGTGTGGCCACCATCCACCCTATTCTTAGGCCATAAGCCTTGGACCATATTGATTTCTCTTTCTGACATTCAAGTTCACATTTATATCTGTGTTCAATCTGTTAGTAAACATTGTCAACTCCACCTTAAAAATATATCTGAAAGCGTGCCAATTCTCATCACTTTGACCACAATCTTTCCATCTAAATCACCATTATCTTTCCCCTCCACTTCACAATAGGCTCCTAATCAGTCACAGTGCTTCTACTCCATCCCTTCTTACATGAAATGTAGTGATTTTTTTAAAAAATCACTAAATATAGTGATTTTTAAAGCAGGATTTATTGAGAGGACAGAAAAGCTCCCACAGTGGGAGGGGACCCAAGGGAGTTGCTTAAGAAGTTTTGTAAGAAATGAATTAAGATCATATAACTCCCTTGCTCAAGGAATTCCCACACTACTTAGAGAAATTCCAACTCACCATGGCTTTCAAAGGCTCCATATGACTGGACTCTGTCTGCCTCTTTGAATCCATCTCTTATCACTCTTTGCCGTCACTGTGTTCCAGACACCTGGAATTCTTGTTGTGGCTTGAACATGTCAAGATCTCTCTTACTTTTATAGTTCACACACTTAATCACTATCAAGACTTTATGCACTCCTCCCTTTATTTATGGCAGTCAGTTATAAAACAATAGCATTCTCTAGAGGTCCCATTGTAACCCAAGCTCTGGCTTTATTTTTCACCATAATAATTACCACTAACCAGAAGAAGAGAATATATTTGTTGGTTTCTTCTGTATTCTTCCACTAAAATGCTAAAAGTAGGAGCCAAGGATCATATGTTATTCAGCACTATGTTGCCAGTGCCTAGAATAGTGTCTGCTACTTGGTAAGCACTCAAATGTTGGCTGAATAAGCTGTTGAAAGACTGGTTTTATATGTATATATATCTTGTGGATACAAGTTATCTCTTTATCATTCTTGCATCATGTCTCTCACTATTTTACTAAACAAGTCATATTTGTCAAACTCTACTTCAATCACTTTTTGTAACAAAAAATGCTATTAAAAATATTCCCAAACAAGCAATACATACATATAAAATATTTTACAAGTTTTACCCCCATATATTTCATTCAGATATAAAACATTGATATATTATTTTTCATATAAAGTTTGCATTCTATTTTTAAAAGATATATGATTTACTCT
>NW_007205395.1:0-1136 GCF_000164805.1 Carlito syrichta | reverse complement strand
TGATGCTGATAGGAGGAAGGAAAAAGGAAGGCAGGAAGGAAGGAAGGAAGGAAGGAAGGAAGGAAGGAAGGAAGGAAGGAAGAAGAGGAAAATCTGGACTACAAGGAACTTTACAAACAAGCCTACCAAACTGACTCATTTAAATTGTATGAATGTAGGTTTTAACATCTAATTACATCTTTTATGCTTAATAATTATCTGTTTTTTGTGTTTAGTAACTCTCTTAGTAGGCTACTTTTTAGTATCTCTTAGATCTATATATAATTATACTTTGTAAAGTGTCAGCGTTAAAAATTTAGGGTTAGGCCAGGCTCGGTGGTTCAAGCTTATAATCCCAGCACTCTGGGAGGCTGAGGCAAGAGGATTATCTGAGTCCACAAATTCAAGACCATCCTGAGCAACATGATGAGATCTTGTCTCTACAATAAATTGAAAAAGTTAGCTGGGTGTGATAGCACACACCTGTAGCTCCCACTAATTGGAAAGCTGAGATGGAAGGATCACCTGAGCCCAGCAGATCGAGGTTGTGGTGACTGGGGGCGTGCCACTGTATTCCAGCCTAGACAACACAGTGAGACTAGAACTCAAAAAGAAGAAAAAAAGTTAGGCTTAGATTATTTTAAACATATAACTTGAGAGAGATTTATCATAAGAAAACAACAAAAAGAATTTTTAAAATCCTTTGGTCCCAGCCACCCCCTTGAGAAGAGACCTAGTAAGCCATGTGGAAACTTGAATGGACTTTCCAAGTACACGTGGGGGTGGTGACTTGTTGCAGCTAGAAGGGCTTCCACCAGGGAGTAAATGGACATAGCCACAATTGCTTAAGGGGCCAGGGGCTGGCCCCTCAAGAAGTTTCCCGACAGGGGATTTCCATTTGCATCCATCCTGGAATGGCGTTCATTAGCCCAGTGAATACCTCGCTTGCATCATGGGCACATAGATGTAATGCGACCCCTTCTGGAGGGTGGTCCTGAATAGGGATTATGTGCGGGGCATTCCCTGCTGAAATGGACCATTTGCCCACAGGTAAAGCAGGTGCCTTGGGTTCCTCCATTAAAATTTTTGTGGGGAGGAGTACCTTGTAAAACTGCAGCTATAGCCATCCCTTGCATATAGGCAGGCCCAATATCGAA
>NW_007205394.1:0-849 GCF_000164805.1 Carlito syrichta | reverse complement strand
GGGAGAGGCTGTACCATCTTTCAGTGGACTTTTAATTCAGATATTGGACAAGGTCCTGGGGGCTTAGGCCATTAAGAATAATTGTGCTTTAAGTGTTCAGCTGGACTGCATTTATAGCAGCTGATACCATTCCTCTTACAGGTTTATCTTTATCAGTTCTCTTCAGGGAGGCTGGAGCTTTGCCTTTAGTGGCAACTGCCAATAGGTCTGTCTACCTTTCCTCTGGTTAGTGTTTGTTTTGGAGGTTTTTTTCTTTTTTTTAATGTTTTAGTTTTTAAGAACCTCAGAGGCTTTTTATAATTGGGAGTTTGGTATTTATAGTCCTGAGTTAAACCTCTGGAGTGTGGCATTTAATATTTTATAGGATATAATTTGTTTGTAAAGTAGTGAAATAAATTTTAAAATGTCTCTGCATACAGAACTTTTGATTATTTTATTTTATTATTGTTATTATTTTTAGGTCTACAAGGTGAATTTAATTGCCAGATAGTTTTGCTCCTTTTCAAATTTTATCTGCTAACTTGTAGTGAGTTTAAATTTGATTTTTAATAATGTACTTATTATTATTTTTAAATTTTAAACCACATAATTTTAATTTTTTCCAATCACTTAAAATCTGTCCCATTGGGGTGTCTGAGGGACCAGACCAGTACACACTCTCTTGGTCACGTTTTTTGAAAATCCAGAATTTGTT
Source organism: Carlito syrichta (assembly GCF_000164805.1). Classification (NCBI taxonomy): domain Eukaryota; kingdom Metazoa; phylum Chordata; class Mammalia; order Primates; family Tarsiidae; genus Carlito; species Carlito syrichta. Next base: position 155 of record NW_007205394.1, on the reverse strand, counting down.
TTGAATGCTTGTAATTTATTCCTCAAAAGAGAATTCTAAAACAAACAAATAACTAAATAAACAGTAAACAGCAATGCTAGGAATTTCTAGGATGCTGATGGCTTTTTCCAGGCTGAGTATTCTCAGGCTTTCTTGAAGCTCCTTGTTTTTGATTT
>NW_007205393.1:0-831 GCF_000164805.1 Carlito syrichta | reverse complement strand
GCTAGCCATGTGCTCTTTGAGCTATGACTGTTGCCATGTTTCCAGGCTTTGGTCTCCTCCCCCACCTTGGGGAGGTAAATCTTGTTTACTTACTTTTAAATAAACTTTTCTTTCTTAACCATTTTGTGTGTCACAATTCTTTGCAACTACTCGGATCTCTGGGATCCCAGTGAGTGCACTGCTGGCTTGCTGGCTCTGGAGGTGCTGCAGCCCTGTCTCCTATGCCTCTCACCTCTCCATGCACCCTCACCCTATCCGTACCCTAACAGTTTGGATTGAAGATAAATTATTTTTTCTAGCAGACTTCCCTGAAGTGAGCACAGGCATATGTCACTGCTCTAGGCATTTCAGGCTTGATTTCAAAATTAGAGTGATTTGTTTCAAAATATTTTACTCTAATTCAATGTAAATGAATAGAAAATCAGCATAATAAGAGCTGAGAGAAACAGTTTCCACAGTGTCACCTTTTTCAATAATCTCTTGCTTTTCAATTTTAATAGGTTCTTTGACAGTGACCTCTACCTGATTTTCCCAATATTGCTAATTATTACAGTCATTACCAACTACCCTCGTGGTTTTGGTATTTTGGGTTCTGATATGTGCTACTAAACAGTCAGGTATTTTTATTGATGTGACACCATTATTTTAGAATCCAAATAAATCTGAAAAGTATTTGCATATTGATTGCATACATAAAAAGTTCTCTACTGTATTCAAATTTTGTATTAAAAATTAAAACTCCAGATTCCTCAAGAATAGGAAGAAAATGACAATTGATACAGTAAAGTTTCATTTACAGTAATCATTCTATCTGGTTCAAAGTCTTTCTGC
>NW_007205392.1:0-1299 GCF_000164805.1 Carlito syrichta | reverse complement strand
CTCACATCCCACATACAATTTCCTTTGAGGGATTTAGCAGTAAATCATCTTTGGGTTTGTGCAGAGCTGGGAACTGTATCATCACTCCTAAGCCAGTATCTCACATCCTCTCTGGTCATTACTGTTGGTAGTTATTGGGAAAAGTGTATGAAGTAAATTTATAAATAAGTTTTAAAGATGCACTCATGCAGATCTGATTCTTTGGAAGATGTGGCTGCAACCATTATTAATGTAATAAAATTTGTGTTATAATGTAACCACTATTGGTTGTTACAATTTCAAAAACAACATCTATGATAAAAGTCAGGTATTCTAAAAAGGGACAAAAATTTAATAATTTTTATCAAAGGATATTTTCCCTTTTTGTTTATTTATATTTTTTTCTGAGACAAAGTATCATTGTTTCACCCAGGCTGGAGTGCAGTGGTGTAATCATAGCTCACTGCAGCTTCCCTCTCCTAGTCTCAAGTGATTCTACTGCTTCAGCCTCCTGAGCTACTGGGACTACAGGTCCCTCCACCACATTCAGCTAATTTTTTTTTATTTTTATTTTTTGTAGGGATGGAATCTCACTATGCTGCCCAGTCTCAAAATGCATTTTCCTACAAGTCCCTCTCTATTTCCTGAGCATTATAGGAATAGCATTTAACATTTATGTGACAATGGTGCCCAAGACCGCATTTAAAGTCATTTGTTTATTGAAATACTAATGACAATGACAGTGAGATTCAGCCATGCTGATTTGAGGTGTTCCTATTTCAGAGATGGGGTGAAATGCTCTGACCCTCCCTGCCCCATACATGCATTCTCTCTGATGAAATTCCAACCTGTGGGAAGAGGAGATTCTTGAAGTAGCATTACAGGTACCAAAAATGCCTGAAGGAAAGTAACTTGAGAGCCTTTCAAAGAATGGTATGGCTTAGAGTTATTTGCTCTTGTTTTGGAAAACAGGAAGAAATGGTGTTGTTTCACATTTTTGGAACTAAGGTTTAAGGTCACAGTCTGAGACATGGCACTTTCCATTCTCACCAAGTCTGATAAATTTCTGCTGCTAGTATGGATTCCTCAGGGTGGCAGATAGGTACAGGGGACTCAAAGGCTTGACTGGAGTTCTTCTGAGGGCAGCACCGACTCCTTGTAAACACCCATCATCAAGTAAGTCTCCTAATAGACAACTGACCTGACTTTGGGGAAAATAACACTGAAAACAACCTAGAGTAAGTTTTAAGGTGAACTTGACTTACTTGGCAGTCAGAAGATATCAACTTCCAAAGGAACTTTGGCACATGTGTGTGCATT
>NW_007205391.1:0-1002 GCF_000164805.1 Carlito syrichta | reverse complement strand
CTGGTCAAAATGGTGAGAAAGGTTTAGCAGAGGAATCAAATTCCCAGATCAAGGACTGAAATTGTTGATAATCAGAATCTTGACCTAATCCTGCAATTGGCCTCATTACAATAAAAGTTGAACTCCCAGACTTGCATGATTGGAAAAAAATGAAATTGCACAAGTTGGAATGGGGATGTATGAGAAGACACTGATGAAGCTGGGGATGTTAAACCCCTAATTTCTCATGAGTCTTCTTTGCCATTGGAAGAGGCCTCTCTACCCAGTGGTAGTAGCCTCTCCATCCCAAATAAAAGTGGTCTCTTCTACCCCAGAAGGTGGACTTCCTACCCCTAATGGCAGTGACTACTTACCCCCAATGGCAGGCACCCACTACAGTGGTATCCTCCTTTTATCTCCATCTGAGGGGATTAACCCTGTGTTGCCCAAAGAAACAGTCATAGCCTCCCCTGAAGCAGTTATCATGCAAAGCACTGCTAATTATCCACGGGATCCACCACCACTATAACCCTGTTTCCAGATGCACAAAGAGACAAGTTCCAGCAGGCTCCTAAAGGAGATATTCAAAGTGTTACCCAGAGGGATACATACTACACTACAAAAGAACTCCCTGAGTTTCTAAATTATATAAGCAGAAAGCTGAGGAACATGTCTGGGAATTGATATTAAGGTTGTGGGATAATGATGGAAGGAACTTCAACTTGGGTAAGCCTGAATTTATTGATATGGGTCCACTAAGCAGAGATTCTGCATTAATGTTACAGTTCAAGGAGTTAGGAAGGGCACTGACAATTTAGTTGGTTGACTGAAACATGGTTCAAAAGATGGTCCACAGTGAGTAAATTGGAAATATCAATTATTCTTAGTTTAATGTAGAAAAAAATAATTCAAATGATTAGGAAGACTAGAATGTTAGGGTGAATCTGTCATTTAAGACTTATTCACCTTCACTGAGAGAATCCAGAAGATAAACACTTCACCAATATTTGAGAAATACATTTT
>NW_007205390.1:0-711 GCF_000164805.1 Carlito syrichta | reverse complement strand
CTCCCTCAGATTTAAGTATTGTTTAAACTGCATCAGTGGAGCACATACAGGGGGTTTGGAAGACGATCAGCAGTGATTTTGGATTCAAAGGTGCGGTGTTTGGTGGCTCCAGCTGCAATTCCCCTACAATAGTTCAGCAATTTGACTATCAGCACCGGGCGTCAGATGAGGGCAAACTCACAGATTCTTCTTAGACAAGCAACACTATCCGTGTTTTCTTGCTGAACAAGCAAAGAACAGTGGTTAATGTGAGAAATGGAATGAGCTTGCATGACTGCCTTATGAAAGCGCTCAAGGTGAGAGACTTACAACCAGAGTGCTGTGCGGTGTTCAGACTTCCTTACGAACACAAAGATAAAAATGCACTTTTAGATTGGAATACCGATGCTGCTTCTTTGATTGGAGAAGAACTTCAAGTAGATTTCCTGGATCATATTCCCCTCACAACACACAATTTTGCTCAAAAGACATTCCTGAAGCTTGTCTTCTGTGACATTTGTCAGAAATTCCTGCTCAACGTATTTCAATGTCAGACTTGTGGCCACAAATTTCATGAGCACTGTAGCACCAAAGTACCTACTATGTGGGTGGACTGGAGTAATATCAGACAACTCTTATTGTTTCCCAAATCCACTACTGGTGATAGTGGGGTCCCAGCACTCCCTTCTTTGACAATGAGTCATATGCGAGAGCCTGTTCCCGGATACTTGT
>NW_007205389.1:0-1205 GCF_000164805.1 Carlito syrichta | reverse complement strand
AACTCACAGATTCTTCTTAGACAAGCAACACTATCCGTGTTTTCTTGCTGAACAAGCAAAGAACAGTGGTTAATGTGAAAAATGGAATGAGCTTGCATGACTGCCTTATGAAAGCGCTCAAGGTGAGAGACTTACAACCAGAGTGCTGTGCGGTGTTCAGACTTCCTTACGAACACAAAGATAAAAATGCACTTTTAGATTGGAATACCGATGCTGCTTCTTTGATTGGAGAAGAACTTCAAGTAGATTTCCTGGATCATATTCCCCTCACAACACACAATTTTGCTCAAAAGACATTCCTGAAGCTTGTCTTCTGTGACATTTGTCAGAAATTCCTGCTCAACGTATTTCAATGTCAGACTTGTGGCCACAAATTTCATGAGCACTGTAGCACCAAAGTACCTACTATGTGGGTGGACTGGAGTAATATCAGACAACTCTTATTGTTTCCCAAATCCACTACTGGTGATAGTGGGGTCCCAGCACTCCCTTCTTTGACAATGAGTCATATGCGAGAGCCTGTTTCCCGGATACTTGTTAGTTCCCAGCACAGGTATTCTACACCTCACGCCTTCACGTTCTACCCCTCCAGCCCCTCCTCTGAAGGTTCCCTTTCCCAGAGGCAGAGGTCTATGTCCACACCTAATGTCCACATGGTCATCCTATCTGTGGACAGCAGGATGATTGAGGGTGCAATTGGAAGTCACAGAGAATCTGCCTCACCTTCAGCCCTGTCCAGCAGCCCCAACCATCTGAGCTCAATGGCTTGGTCACAGTCCAAAACCCCTGTGACAGCACAAAGAGAGTGGGCACCAGGATCCAGGACCCAGGAGAAAAAGAAAATTAGGTCTCATGGACAAAGAGATTCAAACTATTACTGGAAAATAGAAGCTAGTGAATTGATGCTCTCCACTCAGATTGGGTCAGTCTTCTTTGGAACTGTTTATAAGGGAAAGTGACATGGAGATGTTGCTGCGAAGATCCTAAAGTTTGTCGACCCAACCCCAGAGCAGTTCCAGGCCTTCAGCTATGAGGTGGTTATCCTGTGCAAAACACGGCACATGAACATTCTCCTCTTCGTGGGGGACATGACAAAGGACAGCTTGGGGATTGTGCCCCAGTGGTGTGAGGGCAGCAGCCTCTACAAAGAACCTTTGAGAGACTGAGGTGAGTGGATTGCCTGAGCCCGCGGGTTCCAGACCCGC
>NW_007205388.1:0-779 GCF_000164805.1 Carlito syrichta | reverse complement strand
GGAGTTTGTAAACAAATAAATTGGAAGCTCAAGTGATGACAAGACAATTGAAGAAGTAGGGCATCGTGGACACTATAGGACCACTGGGGCCTGCTGAGAGCTATTTTCAAATCCAGATACCCCGGCAACATCCACCTGCAGAAAACCGGAGGCTTTAAGTTGAGGCAGTTGGCCTCCCCATCACACCCTCTCTGGAGCCTCTCAGAGACCTCAGTGAAGGTCTTCATAATGAGCTTCCATATTCAGTTTAATAAATCGCTATGATGTGTTGCTTGCCGATTACAATATAATTCTGTAATACAAATTAGAGCAGCCTCCACGTCTTTGGAATGTAGTGTGTTAAAAATGGTGCATGCAGGTTAAAATATACAGATTCGAAACACCATGATTTACACAAAATTATCACACAGGTTTTGATAGAGCCCTGGCCTGATTCAAAAGACCAAGTTTCATCCGAAGCTGTCTCATTCCCTTTGAAAGTCCCTTGATCTCTGTGCAATCTTCTATTAATTATATTACAGGTAAGGTAAATAAAAGTGTGGTGATAGGAAATCACAGCCTCCTTTTTTCTTGTGGAGACTAAAGGTTCGGGCTCCTGTGAAGTCTGTGGGTACTGAGGGATGAGAAAGGTATTCGAGGACCAAGAGGCTATATTTATTTTGAAATGTGATGGGAAGATCTGACATTCAATAGCTCAGATCAAAGCGGGGAGGGGGCAGGGCCATGTGGCAGCATGGGGAGCTTCTGAGGACCTTGCTCTTTATCTGGAGCCAATGAGG
>NW_007205387.1:0-899 GCF_000164805.1 Carlito syrichta | reverse complement strand
AATAAATTGGAGGCTCAAGTGATGACAGACAATGAAGAGGTAGGGCATCGTGGACACTATAGGATCACTGGGGCCTGCTGAGAGCTATTTTCAAATCCAGATACCCCGGCAACATCCACCTGCAGAAAACCGGAGGCTTAAGTTGAGGCAGTTGGCCTCCCCATCACACCCTCTCTGGAGCCTCTCAGAGACCTCAGTGAAACGTCTTCATAATGAGCTTCCATATTCAGTTTAATAAATCGCTATGATGTGTTGCTTGCCGATTACAATATAATTCTGTAATACAAATTAGAGCAGCCTCCACGTCTTTGGAATGTAGTGTGTTAAAAATGGTGCATGCGGGTTAAAATATACAGATTCGAAACACCATGATTTACACAAAATTATCACACAGGTTTTGATAGAGCCCTGGCCTGATTCAAAAGACCAAGTTTCATCCGAAGCTGTCTTATTCCCTTTGAAAGTCCCTTGATCTCTGTGCAATCTTCTATTAATTATATTACAGGTAAGGTAAATAAAAGTGTGGTGATAGGAAATCACAGCCTCCTTTTTTCTTGTGGAGACTAAAGGTTCGGGCTCCTGTGAAGTCTGTGGGTACTGAGGGATGAGAAAGGTATTCGAGGACCAAGAGGCTATATTTATTTTGAAATGTGATGGGAAGATCTGACATTCAATAGCTCAGATCAAAGCGGGGAGGGGTTAGGGCCATGTGGCAGCATGGGGAGCTTCTGAGGACCTTGCTCTTTATCTGGAGCCAATGAGGTGGGGAAATCATCCTTTCAAAATTCTCAATGCTGTTGTTGACATTTGAATAGACTTTACTTTTAAGAGCAGTTTTAGGGTCAGAAAAACTGAGTATAAAGTGTACTTATTTCCTATGTGCTGTCTCATCTGTCTTC
>NW_007205386.1:0-855 GCF_000164805.1 Carlito syrichta | reverse complement strand
TACTAGAGCAAGTCTGCACCTGGGTTGCACAATTAAAGTCAAAAAAGAGGTTTCACAACAGGTGCCTGGTTCCCATTCCCGGAAGCTGATTTAGTTATCCTAGGACATGGTCAGGCACCCAGATTTTTAAAGCCCTGGGAGACTGTAACAGACAACCTGGACTGAGAGCCATCACACCACTGAAGAGTTGTTACAGGTGACTTCGGCCTCATCCAAGTCAGTGAATGTTTCTCATCTGTCTCTACTTTCAGCTGCAGTGGTGGGTAGAAGTCACCATACAGGAGCAGTAATTTTTCTTTTCTCACAAATAATTCTATAATCTTGGCAAAAGGGAAAAGGAGCAGAAAAATCTGTGTGCAGATAAGAGCTCTTAGAATACAAAAGTGAGTTATGATAGCTAAGGTGTGAAAATTTTACAGGAAAAGAAAAACTGGAGGAGAAAGTATGTGTTAGGGAAATACTGATGGGAAAAGAATTAGGAGAAATCACGGTATGTGAAATTGGCCGACATACAAATACCTTTCCACTGTGGACCAGTTTGAATTGGGTCTACACATTAGAATGTAAACCCACTTATTAGACAAATTAAGAAAATATCTCTAAACTGTATTAGTCTTAAAATTAACATATGTTGGGAGGTGGTATTATTTAAAGAAAATCTGGGCCAGGCGTGGTGGCTCATGCCTCTAATCCCAGCCCTTTGGGAGGCCCAGATGGGAGGATTGCTAGAGCCCAGGAGTTCGAGACCAGCCTGGACAACATAGCGATATCTTGTCTCTACAAAACATCAAAAAGATTAAAACCAGATGTGGGAGTGCACACCTGTAGTTCCAGCTACTCAGGACGCTGAGGCAG
>NW_007205385.1:0-747 GCF_000164805.1 Carlito syrichta | reverse complement strand
CCATAACAAGTGTACGTAGTAGTCTTAATGATCTTTTGTATTCTCAGGGTCAGATGTTACTCATCTTTTGTGTTTCTGATTATGCTATTTGGTTTTTTTCTCGTTTTTTCTTGGTCAGTCTAGCTAGGGGACCATCAATCTTGTTTACCCTTTCAAAGAACCAGCTTTTTGTTTCATTGATTTTTTGTATTATCTTTTTGTCTTCTATGTCCTGGATTTGGGCTTTTATTTTGGTGATCTGGATTCTTCTGCTGAAATTAGGGTTTTTGTGGTCTTGCTTTTCCAGCTTCTTTAGGTGGCTTGTTAGGTTGTCAATTTCTCCCATTTTCCTCATGTGTGTTTGTAGGGATATAAATTCCCCTCTTATTACAGCTTTTAAGGCATCCCAGAGATTTTGGTAAGATGTTTCTTTATTTTCATTTGTTTCCAGGTATCTTTTGATCTCTATTTTGATGTCATCATTGACCCAGGAGTTATTTAGCATCATGCTGTTTAGTGTCCATGTCTTTGTGGGTTTTGGGGGGACTTTGTTGGTGTCAATGTTTATTTTTATTCCACTGTGGTCCAAAAAGGTGCATGGCAGAATTTCAGTCCTTTTAACTTTGCTTATACTTGATTTGTGTCCAATTATGTGGTCGATCTTAGAATATGTTCCATGTGGTGATGAGTAGAAAGTGTATTCTGTGGTCTTTGGATGGAGTGTTCTGTAGGTATCAATTAAGTCCATTTGGTCCAAAGTTACTATTG
>NW_007205384.1:0-810 GCF_000164805.1 Carlito syrichta | reverse complement strand
TTCTGCTGAAATTAGGGTTTTTGTGGTCTTGCTTTTCCAGCTTCTTTAGGTGGCTGTTAGGTGTCAATTTCTGTTCCTTCCATTTCCTCATGTGTGTTTGTAGGGATATAAATTCCCCTCTTATTACAGCTTTTAAGGCATCCCAGAGATTTTGGTAAGATGTTTCTTTATTTTCATTTGTTTCCAGGTATCTTTTGATCTCTATTTTGATGTCATCATTGACCCAGGAGTTATTTAGCATCATGCTGTTTAGTGTCCATGTCTTTGTGGGTTTTGGGGGGACTTTGTTGGTGTCAATGTTTATTTTTATTCCACTGTGGTCCGAAAAGGTGCATGGCAGAATTTCAGTCCTTTTAACTTTGCTTATACTTGATTTGTGTCCAATTATGTGGTCGATCTTAGAATATGTTGCATGTGGTGATGAGTAGAATGTGTATTCTGTGGTCTTTGGATGGAGTGTTCTGTAGGTATCAATTAAGTCCATTTGGTCCAAAGTTACTTTGAGGTTCCGGATCTCCTTGCTGATTTTTTGTCCTGATGATCTGTCTAGGGTTGTGAGTGGGGTATTGAAGTCCCCAGTTATGATAGTGTTAGAGCCAATATCTTTCTTTAGTTTTCCAAGAAGCTGCTTTATGAAAGTTGGCGCACCTATGTTGGGTGCATATATATTTAGAATAGATATTTCTTGTTGATGGATTGAGCCTTTTATCATTATGTAGTGGCCTTCTGTATCTTTCTTGATTTTTAATAGTTTGAAGGGTATTTTGTCTGAAATTAAGATGGCTACTCCTGCTTTCTTTTGTATTCCGT
>NW_007205383.1:0-816 GCF_000164805.1 Carlito syrichta | reverse complement strand
TTCCTTGGCCTCATGGGGCCTCCATGGCTTCTCAGATTTGCAATGTGGCAGGGTGTGTCTGTGTCACTGAAAAGTGAAATCAGGTCATAAGGTGGCAGGCCCTGCCCCTGGATAAATGGTCCTCCTGTGCAGAGGCTCCACAGAGGTCCTGTTGTGGGGTACCAGCCACTCCCCCAATCATCCCTGGCAGCTGCCCCAGTTGAGTGGCTGCTCAGATGTGTGCTGGGAGCTTTCCCAAGCCTGGCTTGCATTTCACCTTTGTCTATTTTGTTGAGGTGTGACTGTCTGGTTTGAGTCATTCTTGCCTTCTGGGGAGACAGGAGGATTGTCAGGTGGGGGATTGTCAAACCTGTTGTTACTCCTTGCTAAAATAGGAATGTGTTCAACCACACCCACACTCAATGGGCACACCTCTTGGGGCTCTTGGAGGGCTTTGTCTTCCATTCTAGAATATTTCTTCTCTCACTTTTTTCACCTGCCTGTCTATGGCCTCCTCTGTCCTTCCTCCCCATGGTGTTCTGATTTCAGATGCATCTGTTTCTTTCTTGACTTGCCAGGGAGTGATTTGTGTTCTGAGAGAGAGCCTCATCCTGGGCTGGCTGGTTTTGATAGATGCCCGAGTCCTCTGCCAGCAACTTTTAACTTTTTGGCAAGGACTATTCCATGAAAGTGACCGAACCAGGAAGAGACCTGAGATGGTTGTTCTTCTTCTCGACCCCATGTGCCTCTTTGAGGCAGGGCAGAGTGTTTTGCACAGCAGGAGCTGCTGGTCTCCATGCAGTAGCCTGAGCCTCAGGTCTAAGAACAACAGCATGG
>NW_007205382.1:0-775 GCF_000164805.1 Carlito syrichta | reverse complement strand
ACTGAAAAGTGAAATCAGATCATAAGGTGGCAGGCCCTGCCCCTGGATAAATGGTCCTCCTGTGCAGAGGCTCCACAGAGGTCCTGTTGTGGGGTACCAGCCACTCCCCAATCATCCCTGGCAGCTGCCCCCGTTGAGTGGCTGCTCAGATGTGTGCTGGGAGCTTTCCCAAGCCTGGCTTGCATTTCACCTTTGTCTATTTTGTTGAGGTGTGACTGTCTGGTTTGAGTCATTCTTGCCTTCTGGGGAGACAGGAGGATTGTCAGGTGGGGGATTGTCAAACCTGTTGTTACTCCTTGCTAAAATAGGAATGTGTTCAACCACACCCACACTCAATGGGCACACCTCTTGGGGCTCTTGGAGGGCTTTGTCTTCCATTCTAGAATATTTCTTCTCTCACTTTTTTCACCTGCCTGTCTATGGCCTCCTCTGTCCTTCCTCCCCATGGTGTTCTGATTTCAGATGCATCTGTTTCTTTCTTGACTTGCCAGGGAGTGATTTGTGTTCTGAGAGAGAGCCTCATCCTGGGCTGGCTGGTTTTGATAGATGCCCGAGTCCTCTGCCAGCAACTTTTAACTTTTTGGCAAGGACTATTCCATGAAAGTGACCGAACCAGGAAGAGACCTGAGATGGTTGTTCTTCTTCTCGACCCCATGTGCCTCTTTGAGGCAGGGCAGAGTGTTTTGCACAGCAGGAGCTGCTGGTCTCCATGCAGTAGCCTGAGCCTCAGGTCTAAGAACAACAGCATGGCCCATGCTTAGCTCTTCCATAACAG
>NW_007205381.1:0-808 GCF_000164805.1 Carlito syrichta | reverse complement strand
CCTGTATGTTTTGAAGAGTTCCAATGGAAAGCCATCTGTTCCAGGGCTTTTGTTTGTAGGTAGTTGTCTTATGACAAAGTCAATTTTCTGGGTTCTTATTGGTTTATTCAGTGTCTCAATGTCTTCTTGTTTCAACATTGGTAGGTTGTGCAATGTCAGAAATTCGTACATTATAATTAGATTTTCAAGTTTGTTTCCATACTAATCTCTGATAATCTTTTGTAATTCTTCAGAGTCTGTTGTGACTTGATCTTTTGCATTTCTGATTTTGTTTATTTGAATATTGTCTCTCTTTCTCTTGCTCATTCTGGCTAGGGGTCTATCAATCTATTCTGGTTATGGTCTATCAGTCTTGCTTATTCTATGAAAGAATGAGCTTTGGCTGGGCTCGGTGGCTCAGCCTGTAATCTAAGCACTTTGGGAGGCTGAGGTGAGTGGATTGCCTGAGCCCGTGGGTTCGAGACCTGCCTGGGCAACTTGACGAGACCTCATCTCTACAACAAATCAAAAATTAGCTAGGCGTGGTAGTGCGCACCTGTAGTTCCAGCTACTCAGAAGGCTGAGGTGGAAGGATTGCTGGAGCCCAGCAGGTCAAGGCTACAGTGGCTGGGAGTGGCCATTGCACTCCAGTCTGGGTGACAGAGTGAGACTCCAACTCAAAAAAAGAAAGAAAGAAAGAATGAGCTTTTTGTTTCACTCTTTTTTTCTATTATATTTTTATCTTCTATGTCCCATATCTGGGCCTTTACTTTGGTGATCTACACTCTTCTGTTAAAATTAGGGATTTGGTGGTCTTGCCTTCCACCTC
>NW_007205380.1:0-947 GCF_000164805.1 Carlito syrichta | reverse complement strand
TGAACATTTTATCATTGTATAGAGACCTTCTGTATGTTTTTAAATTTTTGATAACTAAAGATTATTTATCTGATATCAACATCACATCCTGCTCTTGTGTTCCGTTTGTCTGAAATTTTGCTTCTCATCCTCTTACTTTGAGTCTGTGAGTGTCCTTTCTGGTGAGATGAGTCTCTTGGAGACTATATATTGTTGCCTCATGATATTTTATCCATTTTCCCATTCTATGTCTTTTCAGTGATGCCTGTAGTCCATTCACATTCAGACTAATTACTGAAATGTGAGAGTTTATCCCTGTTATGAGGTTCTTATAGAGTTGTTGTTGTTCCTGTTTGTTGGTTGTCTTTCTTTTATTTTGGAGTTGATTTATGTGTGTTTTCAATCATTTTCCTGCATTCTTTTGATGAACATTGTCATTTTTTTCCCTTCTGTGTTTCATACTTTTTAAGTGTTTCTTGTAGAGCTGGTCTAGAGGCATCGTAAGTTTTTAGGGATTGAATGTCTGGGAAAGATTTTAATTTTCCCTCACTGATGAAGTTTAGCTTAGCTGGGTCGTTTATCTTGGTTGAAGTTGTTCATCACCCACATCTTTATAATAAATAAATAAATTTATTAAAAAATAAAAGAAATTTTTTATCTTTGAGAAGTTTGGAGATTGGACTCCAAGCTCTCCTAGCCTGAAATATTTCTGTTGATAAATCTGCTGCTATTCTAATTGTTCTTCCCTGGTAGGTAGTCTGACCTTATTCTCTTGCTGCCTTTAGGACTTTTTTTTTTATACCTACTTTGCTTTGGTGAATTATTATGTTTCTGGGAGTTGGTCTTCTCATTTGTTGTCTTGCAGGGGTTCTCTGAATCTCTTGTGCTTGAATATTTGCATCACTGATGAGATGAGGCAAGTTTTCTTGAATAATTTCATGAAATGCTTATTCCAGGGTGGTCTCTGT
>NW_007205379.1:0-738 GCF_000164805.1 Carlito syrichta | reverse complement strand
GGGGTCACAGCAAGAGTGGAGAGAGGCAGCAGAAGCAGGGCAGGCCTCTTTGCCCATGCTGGAGGTTGAGGACAAACTGGCCCAGGGTGGCCCGGGAGCCAGGGCAGGCCTGGGGGTCCCAGTGGCTTAGCCTGGCTTAGTGGGACTCCTCTTTCTGGCTGCTGTCCCCGATCCTGTGTACTCTTCAACTTTTCACTCAAGTCTGGAAGTCTTGGTTTTCTCTCTTTCTGGCAGAGCTGAGGTAATTGTATCCAAGTTTTCCAGAGGGAATCCTGTAAAGCCATATCTAGCGAATAAAAATAATCCAAACAATAGGGATCACATGGGTTGAAGAGGTCGCCTCATGGCGATTGTGCAGTTTTGAGCATAAGCAAAAATTAAGTTGAAATCATTTTTGGCATCTGAAGTGGTGTTTGGTTTTACTTTTGTAAGTTGCCAAAGTTTTCATTCATTTGCACTCTTTTCTTCTTGTGCTAAGTAATGGAGGATTAGAGAAAACAGTGTCCAGTGGCTTAACATAAATTGTGTCCTCTTACTCCTCCCTTCCAGTGGGTGTCAGCTGTGGGGGGAAGTGGCTGCACATTTAATTCTCTGCAGGGGCATTGACCTGTCTGCTAGCTCAAATGATCCATTTTCCTAGGTCTGACTGTGAAATCCAGGCTCCAACTTTGGGCTGCTGGGGAGTTGTGTGGGGTCATGTGGGGTCCTGGGAAAATAGCCCCTCCTATGTTGCTCCCC
>NW_007205378.1:0-1148 GCF_000164805.1 Carlito syrichta | reverse complement strand
CATGCAGGAGCAGAGAGACAGAGAGAGCCTGATGGGTTTTGTTTTAACTTTTCTTGTAGTTTTGAAGGAAAGCCTACTTCTCTGAGAGAGGTCCTGCCACCTTTCAGATCTCACACTATGGAAAAAGATCAGTCACATTTTGTCCTGGCTGCCAGAATGAGAGATTTACAAGGTGTCCCTTCAGAAAGAATTCCCAGTAGAGTCCACGCTGAAACGTCTTCTTCTCCAGTACAACCAAAATGATTAGAAAAGCGCAAAGTACATTTTGCAGTGATTAGGCAAAAATAAAATCTAGTCACAGAAAACTTTTATCTGTGACCTTCTCCACCAAGCTAAGTAGTCAAAGAAATCTGCTCATTCACAACTTTCTCAGAGTCTGAATTTCCTTTGCTGATCTAGCACACTGACCAGTTTTCTACATGGAGGGTGGTCACTCTTTACAGTCATTTTGAATACAGATGTGTGCTATTTGGGAACTCTGCATGTGCAGATAAAATTGTGAATTTCTGTCTGGAGAAATTATGGTAGTAACGAGGTCTAATGAGGTTGTTAGAAAGAAAAAAATGTTATTTACCAAAAAAACTTGATGGGATAATTTGACTTGCTGTGTTTTACAACTGATGATAAGAAGAATGTTGATTGCAAATAAATCACTGCCTCTAAATGCCTTCAAACAGTTTGTGTTTGCTCCCTTCAGATCAAAGTTAAACTTGGGAGATTATGAAAACTGGACTGGGCCCAGGAAACAGCTGTTTCCCTCCTGGCAGTGCACAGCTTCCAGTCTAAGCATTAATATTTTACAGGATAAGCCCAACTTTTGTATTTTTTAATATGGTGTTTTGTTATTGTTGTCAATCATGGCCAGGATTAAAATTTTAAATTATCTGTCATTACTAAAGACCTTTAAGTGTGGGTGAAACATTATATAGAGGCAAATTTGGGAGATAAGAGGCTTGAGCTTTCCTTTTCAATCATTAGTGGGTTCAGGCTCCAGGAAAACCAGGGTAGTTTATTTTTAGCTACTCCCCTTGGGGTGAAGGGAGGAGACCTGGGCAATGGGCTGTTTGCATTTGGAAAAAATGACTTTATCTGCCTAGGTGAAAGGTTTTATCCTCTATCTAGTGTGAGATAAACTTGGAGATATGGGT
>NW_007205377.1:0-1033 GCF_000164805.1 Carlito syrichta | reverse complement strand
GTAACAAACTTCTATCTCAACATGAGCTGCAGTTGCAAGTTTGTAAGTCTACCTAATTCATTAAGCCACATATATCCTTTGTGTGGTTTTATCTGTTTCACAATAAAAAGATTTTAAACCACATTTAATAAATATTGAGTGTAAAGAATATCTGAAACCCTCAAAAATATTAAACAAAGATGCATGTGAGTAGGTATAACTGGTACTTAGACTCATTGTAAAACTGTTTGGTATGCTTTTCTAACTACATTCACTTTCTACCTTTTCCTGTCAAAGAAACTGACTGGTTATATAGATTTTTTTTCATCTAAAAGACATATTAATTTTACTAGGAGGCTAAACGATAATGATTTTGCTTCTCCCAGTCTGTTTCTTCCCTGACATTCCAAATTACAGATCTATCATTTTTGACAGTTTTTGTGTGTGTGTGTGCGTGCCTGCCTGCCTTACCATTTCCCCCTGGTTATTTACAGGTCTTTTAGGGTTCCTTTTTCTAATTCAGAACATCATAAGTGTTGTGCCACATACTATGGAATGAGATGAGGTTTTAAGAAAGTAGCCATGTTCTCATAGGAAAAGCATACTTTTTGAATAAGAGGTGATAAGAAAGTAAAGGGAAGATTTCTTCCATGTGCTTAAAGTGACAGAAAAAAAGCTTCAAAGGTCAGTTGTCTAGCCATGAAGTCATTTATCTGACTGCACAGAAGCCATCCAGGGCAAAACTTGAACAGAAATAATGTATATGTAGATCTGTTTCAGACTCCACCTAGCACAGGCCCTTTCTTAATTGGACCCCAGAGATGGAATTTACAAGTCTAAGCCAGCTTCTGTCATCAGACATAAGCTGAAACTCTCTCCGTGTTAAACATAAGATGAGAAGGTGAAAACTATAGATGAATTTGTCAATGCAAAGATCTTAGTACATGTCAGGCTTGGCTCACTAACAACCTTCAGCCATTGATAACTCCTAATTATAGAAATAATAAAATTAAAAAGACAGTGGTAATTAAGGTGTGTGTTGGAATATAAAATC
>NW_007205376.1:0-782 GCF_000164805.1 Carlito syrichta | reverse complement strand
AAGGTGAAAACTATAGATGAATTTTGTCAATGCAAAGATCTTAGTACATGCAGGCTTGGCTCACTAACAACCTTCAGCCATTGATAACTCCTAATTATAGAAATAATAAACTTAAAAAGACAGTTGTAATTAAGGTGTGTGTTGGAATATAAAATCCTTATCTCATTTGTGAACAGAAAGAACTGGTATCCTCACAGTTTAAGGAGTGGTCATTTTTCCTTGTCTTTGATAACCACCTGCACCCACTGCACAAGGTCCTTTAATGTCTTGTCAATTTATCAGTAAGGTCCTATGTCTGCTGTAACTTTTATAATAAAATTTGCTAATAATACTTTGCTGACTTATGTGAGCCTTCTAACTTTTTCAGTTCAAACTTCTCTAGACCAAGTGCAGTGGCTCAAGCCTGTAATCCCAGCACTTTGGGAGGCCGAGGTGAGGGGATTGTCTGAGCCCACTGGTGTGAGAACAGCCTGGACAACTTGGCAAGATCTCATCGCTACAATAAATAAAAAAATGAGCCTGGTGTGGTAGTTCACACCTGTAGCTTTGGCTACTTGGAAGACTGAGGCAGAAGGATTGCCAGAACCTGGCACATCAATGCTGGGTGGCTATGAGCATGCTACTATACTCTAGCCTGGGCTATGGAGTGAGACACCAACTCAAAAAGTATTTGTAAGACAATATTATACTTTGTATACAGAGAGCTTTTGGGGGGGCACCTAAGAAAACTGGTTAGTTCAGTTAGGCAGCAGATTAGGTCTAAATAGAGTATTGTGTGTCAG
>NW_007205375.1:0-909 GCF_000164805.1 Carlito syrichta | reverse complement strand
TGTGCCCAATGTTTAGGACCAGTTTATGAGCAAGAAAATGTGGAACATTATAGCACTCAGTAAATAATCGTTCAGTAACAGGACAGAATTGAAGAACAAAAACTGAAAGAGGCATGAGACTGGTTTCTAGTCTTACTTGCTAGAATTATGGTCTCCAGTTTCATTCATGTTTCTGCAAAGGACATGATTTTGTTCTTCTTTATGGCTGTGTAGTATTCCATTGTGTCCATGGACCACATTTTCTTCATCCAGACAACTTTTGACGAGCATCTGGGTTGGCTCCATGTTTTTGCTATTGTGAGTAGTGCTGCAGTGAACATGTTTGTGCAGGTGTGTTTTTGGTAGAATGATTTATGTTTCTCTGAAAGTGAGCTTGCTGTTGCTCCATTTTTAGTGCTTTGAGAAAACACTACACTGCTTTCTGAAAAGGTTGAACCAGCTTAATTCCCCCAAACAGTGTAGATGCATTCTCTTTTTTCTGCAGCATCGCCAGCACCTGTTGCTTTTATACTTTTTAATATCATGTTGGCTCTGTTTTAAATTGATCACCTGAGCCCAGCAGATTGAGTCTGTGATGGCTGTGAGCATGACACTGCACTCCAGCCTGGGTGACAGAGTGAGACTGCAACTCAAAAAAGTATTTAATTGGATAATTAATTAAGCCTAGGCAGTCACTCAGACTCCATCTTGAAAGATTGGCTCTTTCAGGTTCACATTTGCTCACATTGGGGACACAGGCATTGTCCCCAACCAGAAGTCTTACCTGGCAACTGCATATTGTAAGGTGGTGGATCCCGAGAAACTCTTACACAGGAACACAATACACATGTGTTAGGACAGCTCCAGTGACACAATACGCAGTTATGACTAATTAGAAACCATTTAAATGCTCTTTAGGAGAGATATAAT
>NW_007205374.1:0-764 GCF_000164805.1 Carlito syrichta | reverse complement strand
ACTTTTGACGAGCATCTGGGTTGGCTCCATGTTTTTGCTATTGTGAGTAGTGCTGCAGTGAACATGTTTGTGCAGGTGTGTTTTTGGTAGAATGATTTATGTTTCTCTGAAAGTGAGCTTGCTGTTGCTCCATTTTTAGTGCTTGAGAAAACACTACACTGCTTTCTGAAAAGGTTGAACCAGCTTAATTCCCCCAAACAGTGTAGATGCATTCTCTTTTTTCTGCAGCATCGCCAGCACCTGTTGCTTTTATACTTTTTAATATCATGTTGGCTCTGTTTTAAATTGATCACCTGAGCCCAGCAGATTGAGTCTGTGATGGCTGTGAGCATGACACTGCACTCCAGCCTGCGTGACAGAGTGAGACTGCAACTCAAAAAAGTATTTAATTGGATAATTAATTAAGCCTAGGCAGTCACTCAGACTCCATCTTGAAAGATTGGCTCTTTCAGGTTCACATTTGCTCACATTGGGGACACAGGCATTGTCCCCAACCAGAAGTCTTACCTGGCAACTGCATATTGTAAGGTGGTGGATCCCGAGAAACTCTTACACAGGAACACAATACACATGTGCTAGGACAGCTCCAGTGACACAATATGCAGTAATGACTAATTAGAAACCATTTAAATGCTCTTTAGGAGAGATATAATTAAACTTCAGCACATTCATGCTCTGCGATTCTGGATGGCAGGGAAAAACAGGCAAGATGTGAATTGGGGGGAGAAATCAGATTGCAGGGAAATACATCATATCTTCCTGGG
>NW_007205373.1:0-824 GCF_000164805.1 Carlito syrichta | reverse complement strand
CCAATTATTTACAAGTAGAAATATAGTCCTTATCTTTCTGTGCGTAACTGATTTCGCATGATATGTCTTCCAGTTTCATTCATGTTACTGGAGATGACAGGACTTCAGTCTTTTTTATGACTGAAAGTGTTTCATTGTGTATATTTTCTTTATCTAGTTACTTGCTGGCCACTTAGGATACTTTCATGTGTTGGCTATTACAAAGAATGATGCAATAAACATGTGCTAATGTTGCTTATACATACTGATTATAGTTCCTTTAAATATATATCCAGTAGTAGGATTTCTGAGTTATATGAGAGCTCTGGTTTTAGCTTTTTGAGAAGCATTTTAACTGCTTTCCATGATGACTGTACTAATTTGCATTTCCAATAAGCGCATAAGAATTTTATTTTCTCTGCAGTCTCACTAACATTTTTGTATGTTTTTTTAAACACAGACATTCTAACTGGAGTGAGTTAATATCTCATTGTGATTTTGATTTGTAGTTCCCCAGTAATTTGTGGTGCTGAGTATTTTTTTATATACTTGGTCATTTGCATGTCTTCTTTTGAGAAATATCTATTCAGATTGACTGCTTATTGTTGAATCAGATTATTATTATTTTGCTATTGAGCTATTTGGATTACCTTAATATTCTGGATATTAGACCTTTATCATATAAAGAGCTTGTACATAAGTTATTCCATTCTGCAGTTTGTCTATTCACTCTATACATTGTATATTTTACTTTGAAGATGATTTTTAGTTTGATATACCCCATTTTTAAATTTTTGCTTTTGTTACCTGTGCTTTTGAAGTCTTAATTCATAATGTATTTTCCC
>NW_007205372.1:0-769 GCF_000164805.1 Carlito syrichta | reverse complement strand
CCCCCTACCCTGGCAATATATCACTACTGCAATGGAAAACAATTTCTTAAAATGATTTGAATTAGTGGCACTTATGAAACTAAAATCTTATTTATCATTTAGTTAATATTTTATTTCTATCACTTTTTTAAGTATGAAAATGTCTTATTATTTAAAATTATTATTATTATTATTATTATTATTATTATTTGATTTGGAGTCTCACTCTGTCGCCCAGACTGGAGTGCAGCCGCTCCCGGCCACTGCAGCCTCGACCTGCTGGGCTCCGTCGATCCTTCTGCCTCAGCCTTCCGAGAAGCCGGAATCACAGGCACGCGCTACCACACCCAGGTAACTTTGATTTGTTGTAGAGATGAGGTCTCTTTTTAATGCAACTAATAGGTTAGTTTAAAAATAACTTTAGAAGGAAA
Source organism: Carlito syrichta (assembly GCF_000164805.1). Classification (NCBI taxonomy): domain Eukaryota; kingdom Metazoa; phylum Chordata; class Mammalia; order Primates; family Tarsiidae; genus Carlito; species Carlito syrichta. The sequence goes on along the minus strand of NW_007205372.1, from coordinate 359 downwards.
AACCTTGTGTAATAATATATTAACTTCTACCAAATTTCTTCACAAATGTTGCTTTCTCAGGAATGTCTTTTCTGATGTCTTGATTTCTTTAGAAGTTCTCATTCTATAGCACTTCATAAATTAGTTTCAGGACAGTAATTACAGTTTGTAATTATAAATTTATTTTGCATGGTTTTTTGGTTAATGTCTATTACTCTAGACTACAAGTGCCAATAAGTCAAAGTTTTTGTGTCTTTTTCACATGCAATTTATACCTCTGGAGACTAGCAAAGTGTGTCTGTATAATAGCCTTCCAAGAAATATATTCTATATTATGATAAATAAGGAAATATAATTTATTAATAGCTCATTATTGATCG
>NW_007205371.1:0-746 GCF_000164805.1 Carlito syrichta | reverse complement strand
GTTTGGGGAGAAACTTGTTGGTGTTGATGTTTATTTTTATTCCACTGTGGTCTGAGAAGGTACATGACAAAATTTCGATCTTTTGAAATTTGTTTATACAAGATTTACGGCCAAGTATGTCATCAATCTTAGAGTACGTTCCATGTGGTGATGAGTAGAATGTATATTCTGTGGTTGTTTGGTGGAGTTTTCTGTAGGTATCAATTAAGTCCATTTGGTAAAGAGTCACTTTGAGGTTCCGGATCTCATTGCTGATTTTTTTGTCCTGATGATCTGTCTATGGTTGTGAATGGGGCATTAAAGTCCCTAGCTATGAGTGTTAGAGTCAATATTTTTTTTTAGTTTTTCTAGAAGCTGCTTTATGAAAGTTGGTACTCCTATGTTGGGTGCATATATGTTTAGGATAGATATTTCTTGTTGATGGAGTGAACCTTTTACCATTATGTAGTGGCCTTCTTTATCTTTTTAAATTTCTGATAGCTTAATGTATTTCATCTGAAATTAGGATCACAACTCCTCCTTTCTGTTCACCTGAAAATTTGTTTTCCATCCTCTTATTTAGAGTCTGTGAGTGTCCTTTCTAGTGAGATGGGTCTCTTGAAGGCAATATGTTGTTGCCTGGTGATATTTTATCTATTTTGCATTCTATGTCTTTTCAGTGGTGCATTTTAGTCCATTCCATTCAGGCTAATTATTGAAATGTGAGAGGTGATCCGTATCATAAAGTTCTTATTGATTTGTTGTTG
>NW_007205370.1:0-765 GCF_000164805.1 Carlito syrichta | reverse complement strand
TTTAGAGTCTGTGAGTGTCCTTTCTAGTGAGATGGTCTCTTGAAGGCAATATGTGTGCCTGGTGATATTTATCTATTTTGGCATTCTATGTCTTTTCAGTGGTGCATTTAGTCCATTCATATTCAGGCTAATTATTGAAATGTGAGAGTTGATCCGTATCATAAAGTTCTTATTGATTTGTTGTTGTTGTTCCTCTTTGTTGTCTTTCTTTTGGTTTTGGGGTTGGTTCGTGTGTATTTTACTCTTTTGCCTGTACTCTTGTGAAGAAAGTTGTTGTTCTTTTTTCCTTTTCTTCTGTGTTTAGTACTTTCTTAAGTGATTCTTGTAGAGGTGGTCTGGTAGCAGCATAAGTTCTTAGGAATTGGATGTCTGGGAAAGATTTCAATTCTCCCTCACTGATGAAGCTTAGCTTGGCTGGGTAGGTGATTCTTGGTTGAAATTGTTTATCTTTTAGAACTTTGAAGATAGGGCTCCAAGCTCTCCTAGTCTGCAGGGTTTTTATAGATAAATCTGCTGCTATTCTAACTGGTCTTCCATGGTAGGTGATCTGGCCTTTTTCTCTTGCTGCCTTTAGAATTTTTTCTTTTATACCTATTTTGTTTAGGTGAATTATTATGTGTCTGGAGGTTGGTCTCATTTGTTGTCTCGCATAGGTTCTCTGAATCTCTTGTGTTTGAATTTTCACATCACTAATGAGATGAATGTTTTCTTAAAAAATCTCATGAAATGTTTGTTCCAGGGTGGCCTCTGTCTCTCTTTTTCAGG
>NW_007205369.1:0-831 GCF_000164805.1 Carlito syrichta | reverse complement strand
ATGTTTAGGATCACTTCTTATTTGACAGTGTTTCACATTAATTTAACATATCAAATAAGCCTAGTTTAACATCTTTGCTTTCTAAGGATAGAAAACAAATCTTTTGAGATTTTCTAGGTCCCTCAGGAAAATCAAAATTGGTTTGAGTTCCAAAGCAGTATATTTATAATTTAGTTTTGATAACTTGTCAAAAATACCAAAATATTTAAAATTCTTGATTAAATAGGATCACAGATCACTCTAAAACATTATTCAGGTATCTATTTAACTAAATGACAAAAATTTAAAAGACCAATACAGAAAGTTATGTCTTTTTTTAATGTTAAGTTTAATATTAAGTTTTCTTAAGTAATCAAAGACCCTGATAAGACAAAATGAAACACAGGAAATTATTTTAAGAAGACTGTGACTCTTTTTCTCCCAGGCAGAATATTCAACAGGTAATGAAAACCCTTGTATAATAATCCAAGAAAACTTTGTTCTTTTAACAGAAAAATAACAAAATTCTTGCTTTCTTATTCTCTCTTTACAACTTTCTGTATCCATTTTTTATCCATTTAATTTTTGACTCTTTTTAAATTATAAATCAATCTTTAACCTCTAAACTAGGACAAAATTGCTGTTTTTTTCTTAACAGAAGTGTATCTTTTTATGTCTTAAAAATTTTCCTGCCAAAAAATCTTACATTCCTTATATTCTGTGCATACAGTTTCATTTTTTATTATTTCTAGTAGCTTTAATTACATATTTTGGTTAGAACTTGGAATACCTAGTAATCTTAATTACCAGTGAAAATTAGAAATAACCAGTTGTGAACTGTCGTCACAAACT
>NW_007205368.1:0-809 GCF_000164805.1 Carlito syrichta | reverse complement strand
ACCAAAATATTTAAAATTCTTGATTAAATAGGATCACAGATCACTCTAAAACATTATTCAGGTATCTATTTAACTAAATGACAAAAATTTAAAAGACCAATACAGAAAGTTATGTCTTTTTTTAATGTTAAGTTTAATATTAAGTTTTCTTAAGTAATCAAAGACCCTGATAAGACAAAATGAAACACAGGAAATTATTTTGAGAAGACTGTGACTCTTTTTCTCCTAGGCAGAATATTCAACAGGTAATGAAGACCCTTGTATAATAATCCAAGAAAACTTTGTTCTTATAACAGAAAAATAACAAAATTCTTGCTTTCTTATTCTCTCTTTACAACTTTCTGTATCCATTTTTTATCCATTTAATTTTTGACTCTTTTTAAATTATAAATCAATCTTTAACCTCTAAACTAGGACAAAATTGCTGTTTTTTTCTTAACAGAAGTGTATCTTTTTATGTCTTAAAAATTTTCCTGCCAAAAAATCTTACATTCCTTATATTCTGTGCATACAGTTTCATTTTTTATTATTTCTAGTAGCTTTAATTACATATTTTGGTTAGAACTTGGAATACCTAGTAATCTTAATTACCAGTGAAAATTAGAAATAACCAGTTGTGAACTGTCTGTCACAAACTAGCATTCCATGATAGAATGTGAAGTTATAAATACTTTCTAGAAATTATTATGAAATAATTTCATTTCATAATTTCTAGAAGCATAGACCTTTGCAATAGCTCCATTTAAAAAAAAAAATTCTCAATCAAAAGCAAAATATTGCCAGATGGCATTATTACTTTACAAATAGCC
>NW_007205367.1:0-760 GCF_000164805.1 Carlito syrichta | reverse complement strand
CATTTACGAGGAAGAGCTGACAGGCTTGGCTTGCTGGCTGTGAGTGTGCATCAGCTTGGGAAATGCTGTGTCAAATGTTGACTGCATTGTGATGTATTTTCCAGTAGTTTGATTCTTGTGTGCTGTACGGTGTAATACACGATTCTCAAGGTAAGGCTTGAATGAGCATAGCCGAGCATGTTATGTCGATACTTCACATGTAGGAATGAGCATGTCAATGGTGTCAGACTGAGTGAAATGAGTGCTACACACTCACTTGTAGAAAAGCAGTGCTTGCCTTCTGTTTGAGCCCTGAAACGTTTTACCCCTTGGCGTTTCTGTAGGCTAGGAAATGCAGTCACTCTCGCGTTGGGCTTGCTGAATAAGCGTAGACGGCCTCTGTGAGGCTTGTTGTGCATGTGCATGTTCCCGGGGAAGGAACTTTTCAAAATGTGCAGCGCTCTTTAGGGGCTATCTATGTTATTCTCACTTGGTGCATGCTGCAACACATGAGTCTGAGTCTCGCGGTTTTCTTCTCATTTGGACTTCGGCTGTGCAGAGCGCCTCTGTTTGAACTAAGAGTTCTCTCATGGGACACGCTTTGCCCATGTGCAGCTCTACGCTGCCACCCATGGGGCGATGGGAACCCCACAGTGGAGCAAGAAGGCATTACTTGGTGAATTCCCTGGGTGCATTCTGAAATGTTTCTCCCTTTCAAATTTTTGTGTGGGAGGATACACAATTGCTCTGCCAAACGCATTGACGGAGAAGAGCTGACTGC
>NW_007205366.1:0-1108 GCF_000164805.1 Carlito syrichta | reverse complement strand
GATTCTTGTGTGCTGTACGCTGTAATACACGATTCTCAAGGTACGGCTTGAATGAGCATAGCCGAGCATGTTATGTCGATACTTCACATGTAGGAATGAGCATGTCAATGGTGTCAGACTGAGTGAAATGAGTGCTACACACTCACTTGTAGAAAAGCATTGCTTGCCTTCTGTTTGAGCCCTGAAACGTTTTACCCCTTGGCGTTTCTCTAGGCTAGGAAATGCAGTCACTCTCGCGTTGGCCTTGCTGAATAAGCGTAGACGGCCTCTGTGAGGCTTGTTGTGGATGTGCATCTTCCCGGGGAAGGAGCTTTTCAAAATGTGCAGCGCTCTTTAGGGGCTATCTATGTTATTCTCACTTGGTGCATGCTGCAACACATGAGTCTGAGTCTCGCGGTTTTCTTCTCATTTGGACTTCGGCTGTGCAGAGCGCCTCTGTTTGAACTAAGAGTTCTCTCATGGGACACGCTTTGCCCATGTGCAGCTCTACGCTGCCACCCATGGGGCGATGGGAACCCCACAGTGGAGCAAGAAGGCATTACTTGGTGAATTCCCTGGGTGCATTCTGAAATGTTTCTCCCTTTCAAATTTTTGTGTGGGAGGATACACAATTGCTCTGCCAAACGCATTGACGGAAAAGAGCTGACTGCCTTGGTGGTGCTTGTTTTGAATGTCCGTCTCCCTTGGAAAGTGCTGTGTGAGAAGTGTGCTGCTCTGTCAGGTTCTGGCACTGAGTGTGCGTGCTGTCATTCCTCCTTCCCACTTGTTCCCTTTCGTGAATCTTACGCTCTACAGGGTGACTGCTTTGGCGTGCGGCTTGTCAACCTCTCCCATGCGGGAATGCTCATCTCCCCTGTGCCACAATGAGGGATCTGAGACATTCACAGTTACTTGTGGGAAGGCATTATGTGTGACCCGGGGGAATTCTGAATTGCTCTTTCTTGACACCTTCTCCTGTCAGGGAAAGCAATGAGACTGTGGATTGCTGGTGGGAGTGGCCTTTCTTAGGCCTGGGGTGCTCGGGCACCTTCCTGGCTTAAGTCTGTGCCCAATGTGTGCTGCAGTGTCACCTCTTTGCTGTGACTATTATTCTTCATTGCCGCCTGCG
>NW_007205365.1:0-674 GCF_000164805.1 Carlito syrichta | reverse complement strand
CTCCCACCAGCAGTGTAGAAGTGTTCCCTTTTCACCACACCCTCTCCAGCAGCTGTTATTTATTGAGTTGTTGATAATTGCCATTCTGACTGGAGTTAGGTGGTATCTCAGTGTGGTTTTGATTTGCATCTCCCTGATGATTAGTGAGGTTGAGCATTTCTTCATGTGTTTGTTGGCTTCTTGAATGTCTTCTTTTGTGAAGTGTCTGTTCATATCTTTTGCCCATTTTATAATGGAGTTGTTTGTTTTCTTCTTTTCAGTACGTTTCAGTTCCTTGTAGATCCAGGATGTTAAGCCTTTGTCAGACCTAGAGTTGGCAAAGACTTTTTCCCAGTCTGTAGGCTGTCTTCCTGCTCTCTTGATGGTTTCTTTGGCTTTGCAGAAGCTTGTCAGTTTAATAAGGTCCCATTTGTCTATCTTCTCTCTTAAGTCCTGTGGGTTTCGGGTTTTGTACAGGAATTGGATGCCAGTTCCGATTTCCATGAGAGTATTTCCTTCCTTTTCTAAGGTTCTTATGGTTTGAGGTTTTACATTTAGGTCTCTGATCCATTTGGAGTTAATCTTTGTGCATGGGGATAGATAAGGGTCCTGTTTCAATCTTCTGCATGTGGTCAACCAGTTTTCCCAGCACCATTCACTGAATAGGCTCTCTTCTCCCCACTGTTAGGTGGTGG
>NW_007205364.1:0-778 GCF_000164805.1 Carlito syrichta | reverse complement strand
TATGGTTGAGGTTTACATTTAGGTCTCTGATCCATTTGGAGTTAACCTTTGTGCATGGGGATAGATAAGGGTCCTGTTTCAATCTTCTGCATGTGGTCAACCAGTTTTCCCAGCACCATTCACTGAATAGGTTCTCTTCTCCCCACTGGTAGGTGGTGGGGGCTTTGTCGAAGATGAGTTGGTTGAGGAATTGAGGTTTTGCTTCTGGAATCTCAATTCTGCTCCATTGATCTATATACCTGTTCCTGTACCAATACCAAGCTGTTTTGATGATTGTAGCTTTATAGTAAAGTTTGAAGTCTGGTATTGTGATACCACCTGCTTTGTTTTTTTTACTGAGGATTGTTCTGGCTATTCTTGGACGTTTGTGTTTCCATATAAATTCCTGTGTTGTTTTTTCTAGGTCTGAGAAGAATGTTGTTGGTAATTTAATGGGTATTGCATTGAATTTGTAGATTGCCTTAGGTAAGATGGACATCTTCACAATGTTGATTCTTCCGATCCATGAGCATGGAATATTTTTCCACTTGTTCGTGTCAGCTTTGATTTCTTTGAGCAGTGTTTTGTAATTTTCATTATAAAGGTCTTTCACGTCTCTGGTTAGGAAGATGCCAAGGTATTTCATTTTTTTTTGTGGCTATTGTGAATGGAATTGTGTTTTTTATTTGGGTTTCTGTTTGTTTATTATTGGTGTAGAGAAATGCGATTGTCTTTTGTACATTTATTTTGTATCCTGAGACTTTGCCAAAGGCCTTTATCAATGTAAGGAGGCTTTGAC
>NW_007205363.1:0-858 GCF_000164805.1 Carlito syrichta | reverse complement strand
TTTATTAATTTGTTAGTCTAAGAATAAAACTCTGCATCAGTTTAAGGAAATATAAAAAGATTATCTCAACTTTTTCTTTTATGAAAAAATGAATTTAGAGAACATGCTGAAATTATCCCTAGGGGAAAATTTTACCCATGCCATTTGCATAATTCTATCCAGGTGTATTATATTTTTCCTTTCCATTTTAAATATATTATATTTGAATCACATTCATATCAGCATTTATTTTCAAGGATACTCTTTATGTCTAAAGTAATTAATATATTTTCAAAGTATTTTCATTCTAAGGATTTTTTTCCTATTTGGAAATGCCTATATAAGCAATCAGACCAAAACATAATTTGTTTTTTTCTTTGAAGTAGTGCTTAATAAGAAGTTTTGGAACCAGCTGATTAAAAAACCATGTGTACTCAGTTACTTCACAGAAAGACCTGTTTCTGTTATTAAGGAAAAGAAAAGATATTGTCCCAATTAGGCAAATGTAAATTGATGGTGGAACTACATAAGAAAAGCTATTGTTTATGTACCCAATCTCTGATTGTGAGCCAAGTAAGATTAACCAATATTGTGAACTGACTCTTAGATTCTACCTCTACTTTTGGATACTTGAGTGTAAATAGTCTATAGCAGGTTAAGTCTCATTACACACTTGGTGAATAGTCTATTCCAAAATAACATGGTTTATCAAGCACGGAACATAGGTCATTGTTGGATTCTTTCTTCTGCATTTGTGAAAGTATATGCAGCCATACTTTTTCATATAGTTCACTCATTTTCTCAAGGGAGAAAGAATAGGTGTCAAGGGAGAGAGAATAGGTGAACCAATTTTATATATTTATAATTATAGGACTATTT
>NW_007205362.1:0-847 GCF_000164805.1 Carlito syrichta | reverse complement strand
TCAACTTTTTCTTTTTATGAAAAAATGGATTAGAGAACATGCTGAAATTATCCCTAGGGGAAAATTTTACCCATGCCATTTGCATAATTCTATCCAGGTGTATTATATTTTTCCTTTCCATTTTAAATACATTATATTTGAATCACATTCATATCAGCATTTATTTTCAAGGATACTCTTTATGTCTAAAGTAATTAATATATTTTCAAAGTATTTTCATTCTAAGGATTTTTTTCCTATTTGGAAATGCCTATATAAGCAATCAGACCAAAACATAATTTGTTTTTTTCTTTGAAGTAGTGCTTAATAAGAAGTTTTGGAACCAGCTGATTAAAAAACCATGTGTACTCAGTTACTTCACAGAAAGACCTGTTTCTGTTATTAAGGAAAAGAAAAGATATTGTCCCAATTAGGCAAATGTAAATTGATGGTGGAACTACATAAGAAAAGCTATTGTTTATGTACCCAATCTCTGATTGTGAGCCAAGTAAGATTAACCAATATTGTGAACTGACTCTTAGATTCTACTTCTACTTTTGGATACTTGAGTGTAAATAGTCTATAGCAGGTTAAGTCTCATTACACACTTGGTGAATAGTCTATTCCAAAATAACATGGTTTATCAAGCACGGAACATAGGTCATTGTTGGATTCTTTCTTCTGCATTTGTGAAAGTATATGCAGCCATACTTTTTCATATGGTTCACTCATTTTCTCAAGGGAGAAAGAATAGGTGTCAAGGGAGAGAGAATAGGTGAACCAATTTTATATATTTATAATTATAGGACTATTTTAAACATAAAGTGATACCCTTAAGAAGTGAAAAAGTAAAATTATGCAAAATGGA